>NC_087402.1:14172500-14292500 GCF_031307605.1 Tribolium castaneum
ACTCCTATCAATTTTTATCTTTTTACTAAAATTCAAGCTGATAAAATTTCCTACAAAATAGTTATTTGCATTTTTCATGTAGGACTAACCATAAGCGAGATATATGATTGAAAATAATTAATATTTAAAAAAAAAGTGCTTTAACAGAAAATGTCTTGTGATTTAAAATACACTTAATTTATTGGGTCCAATACTTTATTAGAAAAAAAAGGAAGTGACATAAAAGTCACTAAAGTCTTCAGAGTCGCTTTTAAATGCTGCAGTTTCGTCTTCGTCTCAAACATTGAAAACCGAATTACATTTTTGTTCAGTAACAGTCACAGTTTTCTTATTGGTTTTTTGCTTATATCTCGAAAACAGTTACTCCTATCAATTTTTTTCTTTCTTTCAAAATTAAAGCTGATAAAATTACCTACAAAATAGTTATTTGCATTTTTCTTGTACGACCAACCATAAGCGAGTTATAGAGTTGGATATAAATAATATTTAACAAAAATTTGCTTTAAAATAAAATGTTTGAAAAACTGAAATTAAACTAATTTAATTGTGTCTAACACTTTAGTAGAGGAAAAAGAAGACGACATAAAAGTCACTAAAGGTTTCAAAGTTGTCTTTAATCGTCATATTAATAACAATAACATTAATAATAATAATACTAATAGTACTAAATTTGCTAATATGCAAACGCTTAATTAAGGTAACAGTGTTTTGGTTTCTTGCTCATATCTCGAAAACAGTTACTCCTATCAACTTTTATCTTTTTACTAAAATTCAAGCTGATAAAATTTCCTACAAAATAATTATTTGCATTTTTTATGTAGGACTAACCATAAGCGAGATATAAGATTGAAAATAATTAATATTTAAAAAAGAAGTGCTTTAACAGAAAATGTCTTGTGATTTAAAATACACTTAATTTATTAGGTCCAATACTTTATTAGAAAAAAAGGGGGTGACATATAAGTCACTGAATTCTTCAGAGTCGATTTTAAATGCTGCATTTTCGTCTTCGTCTCAAACATTGAAAACTGAATTACATTTTTGTTCTGAAACGGTAACAGTTTTTACATTGGTTTTTTACTTATATCTCGAAAACAGTTACTCCTATCAATTTTTATCTTTCTTTCAAAATTAAAGCTGATAAAATTTCCTACAAAATAGTTATTTGCATTTTTCTTGTAGGACCAACCATAAGCGAGTTATAAAGTTGGATATAAATAATATTTAACAAAAACTTGCTTAAAAATAAAATGTTTGAAATACTGAAATTAAACTAAATTAATTGTGTCTAACACTTTAGTAGAGAAAAAAGAAAAAGACATAAAATTCACCAAAGTCTTCAGAATCGTTTTTAGTCGTCATATTAATAACAATAACATTAATAATAATAATACTAATAGTACTAAATCTGCTTATATGCAAGCGCTTTATTAAGGTAACAGTTTTTTGGTTTCTTGCTTATATCTCGAAAACAGTTACTCCTATGAATTTTTGTCTTTTTTTCAAAATTAAAGCTGATAAAATTTCCTACAAAATAGTTATTTGCATTTTTCTTGTTGGACCAACCATAAGCGAGTTATAGAGTTGCATATAAATAATTTTTAACAAAAATTTGCTTTAAAATAAAATGTTGGAAAAACTGAAATTAAAGTAATTTAATTGTGTCTAACACTTTAGTAGAGGAAAAAGGAAAAGACATAAAAGTCACTAAAGGTTTCAGAGTTGTCTTTAGTTGTCATATTAATAACAATAACATTAATAATAATAATACTAATAGTACTAAATTTGCTTATATGCAAACGCTTAATTAAGGTAACAGTGTTTTGGTTTCTTGCTTATATCTCGAAAACAGTTACTCCTATCAATTTTTATCTTTTTACTAAAATTCAAGCTGATAAAATTTCCTATAAAATAGTTATTTGCATTTTTCATGTAGGACTAACCATAAGCGAGATATATGATTGAAAATAATTAATATTTAAAAAAAAAGTGCTTTAACAGAAAATGTCTTGTGATTTAAAATACACTTAATTTATTGGGTCCAATACTTTATTAGAAGAAAAAGGAAGTGACATAAAAGTCACTGAAGTCTTCAGAGTCGTTTTTAAATGCTGCAGTTTCGTCTTCGTCTCAAACATTGAAAACTGAATTACATTTTTGTTCAGTAACAGTCGCAGTTTTCTTATTGGTTTTTTGCTTATATCTCGAAAACAGTTACTCCTATCAATTTTTATCTTTCTGTCAAAATTAAAGCTGATAAAATTTCCTACAAAATAAATATTAGCATTTTTCTTGTAGGACCAACCATAAGCGAGTTATAGAGTTGGATATAAATAATATTTAACAAAAATTTGCTTTAAAATAAAATGTTTGAAAAACTGAAATTAAACTAATTTAATTGTGTCTAACACTTTAGTAGAGGAAAAAGAAGAAGACATAAAAGTCACTAAAGGTTTCAAAGTTGTCTTTAATCGTCATATTAATAACAATAACATTAATAATAATAATACTAATAGTACTAAATTTGCTTATATGCAAACGCTTAATTAAGGTAACAGTGTTTTGGTTTCTTGCTCATATCTCGAAAACAGTTACTCCTATCAATTTTTATCTTTCTTTCAAAATTAAAGCTGATAACATTTCCTACAAAATAGTTATTTGCATTTTTCTTGTGGGACCAACCATAAGCGAGTTATAAAGTTGGATATAAATAATATTTAACAAAAACTTGCTTAAAAATAAAATGTTTGAAATACTGAAATTAAACTAAATTAATTGTGTCTAACACTTTAGTAGAGAAAAAAGAAAAAGACATAAAAGTCACCAAAGTCTTCAGAATCGTTTTTAATCGTCATATTAATAACAATAACATTAATAATAATAATACTAATAGTACTAAATCTGCTTATATGCAAGCGCTTTATTAAGGTAACAGTTTTTTGGTTTCTTGCTTATATCTCGAAAACAGTTACTCCTATGAATTTTTGTCTTTTTTTCAAAATTAAAGCTGATAAAATTTCCTACAAAATAGTTATTTGCATTTTTCTTGTAGGACCAACCATAAGCGAGTTATAGAGTTTGATATAAATACTTTTTAACAAAAATTTGCTTTAAAATAAAATGTTTGAAAAACTGAAATTAAACTAATTTAATTGTGTCTAACACTTTAGTAGAGGAAAAAGGAAAAGACATAAAAGTCACTAAAGGTTTCAGAGTTGTCTTTAGTTGTCATATTAATAACAATAACATTAATAATAATAATACTAATAGTACTAAATTTGCTTATATGCAAACGCTTAATTAAGGTAACAGTGTTTTGGTTTCTTGCTTATATCTCGAAAACAGTTACTCCTATCAATTTTTATCTTTTTAGTAAAATTCAAGCTGATAAAATTTCCTATAAAATAGTTATTTGCATTTTTCATGTAGGACTAACCATAAGCGAGATATATGATTGAAAATAATTAATATTTAAAAAAAAAGTGCTTTAACAGAAAATGTCTTGTGATTTAAAATACACTTAATTTATTGGGTCCAATACTTTATTAGAAGAAAAAGGAAATGACATAAAAGTCACTGAAGTCTTCAGAGTCGTTTTTAAATGCTGCAGTTTCGTCTTCGTCTCAAACATTGAAAACTGAATTACATTTTTGTTCAGTAACAGTCACAGTTTTCTTATTGGTTTTTTGCTTATATCTCGAAAACAGTTACTCCTATCAATTTTTATCTTTCTGTCAAAATTAAAGCTGATAAAATTTCCTACAAAATAGTTATTTGCATTTTTCTTGTAGGACCAACCATAAGCGAGTTATAGAGTTGGATATAAATAATATTTAACAAAAATTTGCTTTAAAATAAAATGTTTGAAAAACTGAAATTAAACTAATTTAATTGTGTCTAACACTTTAGTAGAGGAAAAAGAAGAAGACATAAAAGTCACTAAAGGTTTCAAAGTTGTCTTTAATCGTCATATTAATAACAATAACATTAATAATAATAATACTAATAGTACTAAATTTGCTTATATGCAAACGCTTAATTAAGGTAACAGTGTTTTGGTTTCTTGCTCATATCTCGAAAACAGTTACTCCTATCAACTTTTATTTTTTTACTAAAATTCAAGCTGATAAAATTTCCTACAAAATAATTATTTGCATTTTTTATGTAGGACTAACCATAAGCGAGATATAAGATTGAAAATAATTAATATTTAAAAAAGAAGTGCTTTAACAGAAAATGTCTTGTGATTTAAAATACACTTAATTTATCAGGTCCAATACTTTATTAGAAAAAAAGGGGGTGACATATAAGTCACTGAAGTCTTCAGAGTCGTTTTTAAATGCTGCAGTTTCGTCTTCGTCTCAAACATTGAAAACTGAATTACATTTTTGTTCAGTAACAGTCACAGTTTTCTTATTGGTTTTTTGCTTATATCTCGAAAACAGTTACTCCTATCAATTTTTATCTTTCTGTCAAAATTAAAGCTGATAAAATTTCCTACAAAATAGTTATTTGCATTTTTCTTGTAGGACCAACCATAAGCGAGTTATAGAGTTGGATATAAATAATTTTTAACAAAAATTTGCTTTAAAATAAAATGTTTGAAAAACTGAAATTAAACTAATTTAACTGTGTCTAACACTTTAGTAGAGAAAAAACGAAAAGACATAAAAGTCACTTAAGGTTTCAAAGTTGTCTTTAATCGTCATATTAATAACAATAACATTAATAATAATAATACTAATAGTACTAAATTTGCTTATATGCAAACGCTTAATTAAGGTAACAGTGTTTTGGTTTCTTGCTCATATCTCGAAAACAGTTACTCCTATCAATTTTTATCTTTCTTTCAAAATTAAAGCTGATAACATTTCCTACAAAATAGTTATTTGCATTTTTCTTGTGGGACCAACCATAAGCGAGTTATAAAGTTGGATATAAATAATATTTAACAAAAACTTGCTTAAAAATAAAATGTTTGAAATACTGAAATTAAACTAAATTAATTGTGTCTAACACTTTAGTAGAGAAAAAAAAAAAGACATAAAAGTCACCAAAGTCATCAGAATCGTTTTTAGTCGTCATATTAATAACAATAACATTAATAATAATAATACTAATAGTACTAAATCTGCTTATATGCAAGCGCTTTATTAAGGTAACAGTTTTTTGGTTTCTTGCTTATATCGTGAAAACAGTTACTCCTATAAATTTTTGTCTTTTTCTCAAAATTAAAGCTGATAAAATTTCCTACAAAATAGTTATTTGCATTTTTCTTGTAGGACCAACCATAAGCGAGTTATAGAGTTAGATATAAATAATTTTTAACAAAAATTTGCTTTAAAATAAAATGTTTGAAAAACTGAAATTAAACTAATTTAATTGTGTCTAACACTTTAGTAGAGGAAAAAGAAAAAGACATAAAAGTCACTAAAGGTTTCAGAGTTGTCTTTAGTTGTCATATTAATAACAATAACATTAATAATAATAATACTAATAGTACTAAATTTGCTTATATGCAAACGCTTAATTAAGGTAACAGTGTTTTGGTTTCTTGCTTATATCTCGAAAACAGTTACTCCTATCAATTTTTATCTTTTTCTAAAATTCAAGCTGATAAAATTTCCTATAAAATAGTTATTTGCATTTTTCATGTAGGACTAACCATAAGCGAGATATATGATTGAAAATAATTAATATTTAAAAAAAAAGTGCTTTAACAGAAAATGTCTTGTGATTTAAAATACACTTAATTTATTGGGTCCAATACTTTATTAGAAGAAAAAGGAAGTGACATAAAAGTCACTGAAGTCTTCAGAGTCGTTTTTAAATGCTGCAGTTTCGTCTTCGTCTCAAACATTGAAAACTGAATTACATTTTTGTTCAGTAACAGTCACGGTTTTCTTATTGGTTTTTTGCTTTTATCTCGAAAACAGTTACTCCTATCAATTTTTATCTTTTAGTCAAAATTAAAGCTGATAAAATTTCCTACAAAATAGTTATTTGCATTTTTCTTGTAGGACCAACCATAAGCGAGTTATAGAGTTGGATATAAATAATATTTAACAAAAATTTGCTTTAAAATAAAATGTTTGAAAAACTGAAATTAAACTAATTTAATTGTGTCTAACACTTTAGTAGAGGAAAAAGAAGAAGACATAAAAGTCACTAAAGGTTTCAAAGTTGTCTTTAATCGTCATATTAATAACAATAACATTAATAATAATAATACTAATAGTACTAAATTTGCTTATATGCAGACGCTTAATTAAGGTAACAGTGTTTTGGTTTCTTGCTCATATCTCGAAAACAGTTACTCCTATCAATTTTTATCTTTCTTTCAAAATTAAAGCTGATAACATTTCCTACAAAATAGTTATTTGCATTTTTCTTGTAGGACCAACCATAAGCGAGTTATAAAGTTGGATATAAATAATATTTAACAAAAACTTGCTTAAAAATAAAATGTTTGAAATACTGAAATTAAACTAAATTAATTGTGTCTAACACTTTAGTAGAGAAAAAAGAAAAAGACATAAAAGTCACCAAAGTCTTCAGAATCGTTTTTAGTCGTCATATTAATAACAATAACATTAATAATAATAATACTAATAGTACTAAATCTGCTTATATGCAAGCGCTTTATTAAGGTAACAGTTTTTTGGTTTCTTGCTTATATCTCGAAAACAGTTACTCCTATGAATTTTTGTCTTTCTTTCAAAATTAAAGCTGATAAAATTTCCTACAAAATAGTTATTTGCATTTTTCTTGTAGGACCAACCATAAGCGAGTTATAGAGTTGGATATAAATAATTTTTAACAAAAATTTGCTTTAAAATAAAATGTTTGAAAAACTGAAATTAAACTAATTTAATTGTGTCTAACACTTTAGTAGAGGAAAAAGAAAAAGACATAAAAGTCACTAAAGGTTTCAGAGTTGTCTTTAGTTGTCATATTAATAACAATAACATTAATAATAATAATACTAATAGTACTAAATTTGCTTATATGCAAACGCTTAATTAAGGTAACAGTGTTTTGGTTTCTTGCTTATATCTCGAAAACAGTTACTCCTATCAATTTTTATCTTTTTCTAAAATTCAAGCTGATAAAATTTCCTATAAAATAGTTATTTGCATTTTTCATGTAGGACTAACCATAAGCGAGATATAAGATTGAAAATAATTAATATTTAAAAAAGAAGTGCTTTAACAGAAAATGTCTTGTGATTTAAAATACACTTAATTTATCAGGTCCAATACTTTATTAGAAAAAAAGGGGGTGACATATAAGTCACTGAAGTCTTCAGAGTCGTTTTTAAATGCTGCAGTTTCGTCTTCGTCTCAAACATTGAAAACTGAATTACATTTTTGTTCAGTAACAGTCACAGTTTTCTTATTGGTTTTTTGCTTATATCTCGAAAACAGTTACTCCTATCAATTTTTATCTTTCTGTCAAAATTAAAGCTGATAAAATTTCCTACAAAATAGTTATTTGCATTTTTCTTGTAGGACCAACCATAAGCGAGTTATAGAGTTGGATATAAATAATTTTAACAAAAATTTGCTTTAAAATAAAATGTTTGAAAAACTGAAATTAAACTAATTTAACTGTGTCTAACACTTTAGTAGAGAAAAAACGAAAAGACATAAAAGTCACTTAAGGTTTCAAAGTTGTCTTTAATCGTCATATTAATAACAATAACATTAATAATAATAATACTAATAGTACTAAATTTGCTTATATGCAAACGCTTAATTAAGGTAACAGTGTTTTGGTTTCTTGCTCATATCTCGAAAACAGTTACTCCTATCAATTTTTATCTTTCTTTCAAAATTAAAGCTGATAACATTTCCTACAAAATAGTTATTTGCATTTTTCTTGTGGGACCAACCATAAGCGAGTTATAAAGTTGGATATAAATAATATTTAACAAAAACTTGCTTAAAAATAAAATGTTTGAAATACTGAAATTAAACTAAATTAATTGTGTCTAACACTTTAGTAGAGAAAAAAAAAAGACATAAAAGTCACCAAAGTCATCAGAATCGTTTTTAGTCGTCATATTAATAACAATAACATTAATAATAATAATACTAATAGTACTAAATCTGCTTATATGCAAGCGCTTTATTAAGGTAACAGTTTTTTGGTTTCTTGCTTATATCTTGAAAACAGTTACTCCTATAAATTTTTGTCTTTTTCTCAAAATTAAAGCTGATAAAATTTCCTACAAAATAGTTATTTGCATTTTTCTTGTAGGACCAACCTTAAGCGAGTTATAGAGTTAGATATAAATAATTTTTAACAAAAATTTGCTTTAAAATAAAATGTTTGAAAAACTGAAATTAAACTAATTTAATTGTGTCTAACACTTTAGTAGAGGAAAAAGAAAAAGACATAAAAGTCACTAAAGGTTTCAGAGTTGTCTTTAGTTGTCATATTAATAACAATAACATTAATAATAATAATACTAATAGTACTAAATTTGCTTATATGCAAACGCTTAATTAAGGTAACAGTGTTTTGGTTTCTTGCTTATATCTCGAAAACAGTTACTCCTATCAATTTTTATCTTTTTCTAAAATTCAAGCTGATAAAATTTCCTATAAAATAGTTATTTGCATTTTTCATGTAGGACTAACCATAAGCGAGATATATGATTGAAAATAATTAATATTTAAAAAAAAAGTGCTTTAACAGAAAATGTCTTGTGATTTAAAATACACTTAATTTATTGGGTCCAATACTTTATTAGAAGAAAAAGGAAGTGACATAAAAGTCACTGAAGTCTTCAGAGTCGTTTTTAAATGCTGCAGTTTCGTCTTCGTCTCAAACATTGAAAACTGAATTACATTTTTGTTCAGTAACAGTCACGGTTTTCTTATTGGTTTTTTGCTTTTATCTCGAAAACAGTTACTCCTATCAATTTTTATCTTTTAGTCAAAATTAAAGCTGATAAAATTTCCTCCAAAATAGTTATTTGCATTTTTCTTGTAGGACCAACCATAAGCGAGTTATAGAGTTGGATATAAATAATATTTAACAAAAATTTGCTTTAAAATAAAATGTTTGAAAAACTGAAATTAAACTAATTTAATTGTGTCTAACACTTTAGTAGAGGAAAAAGAAGAAGACATAAAAGTCACTAAAGGTTTCAAAGTTGTCTTTAATCGTCATATTAATAACAATAACATTAATAATAATAATACTAATAGTACTAAATTTGCTTATATGCAGACGCTTAATTAAGGTAACAGTGTTTTGGTTTCTTGCTCATATCTCGAAAACAGTTACTCCTATCAATTTTTATCTTTCTTTCAAAATTAAAGCTGATAACATTTCCTACAAAATAGTTATTTGCATTTTTCTTGTAGGACCAACCATAAGCGAGTTATAAAGTTGGATATAAATAATATTTAACAAAAACTTGCTTAAAAATAAAATGTTTGAAATACTGAAATTAAACTAAATTAATTGTGTCTAACACTTTAGTAGAGAAAAAAGAAAAAGACATAAAAGTCACCAAAGTCTTCAGAATCGTTTTTAGTCGTCATATTAATAACAATAACATTAATAATAATAATACTAATAGTACAAAATCTGCTTATATGCAAGCGCTTTATTAAGGTAACAGTTTTTTGGTTTCTTGCTTATATCTCGAAAACAGTTACTCCTATGAATTTTTGTCTTTCTTTCAAAATTAAAGCTGATAAAATATTCTACAAAATAGTTATTTGCATTTTTCTTGTAGGACCAACCATAAGCGAGTTATAGAGTTGGATATAAATAATATTTAACAAAAATTTGCTTTAAAATAAAATGTTTGAAAAACTGAAATTAAACTAATTTAACTGTGTCTAACACTTTAGTAGAGAAAAAAGGAAAAGACATAAAAGTCACTAAAGGTTTCAGAGTTGTCTTTAGTTGTCATATTAATAACAATAACATTAATAATAATAATACTAATAGTACTAAATTTGCTTATATGCAAACGCTTAATTAAGGTAACAGTGTTTTGGTTTCTTGCTTATATCTCGAAAACAGTTACTCCTATTAATTTTTATCTTTTTACTAAAATTCAAGCTGATAAAATTTCCTACAAAATAGTTATTTGCATTTTTTATGTAGGACTAACCATAAGCGAGATATAAGATTGAAAATAATTAATATTTAAAAAAGAAGTGCTTTAACAGAAAATGTCTTGTGATTTAAAATACACTTAATTTATTGGGTCCAATACTTTATTAGAAAAAAAAGGAAGTGACATAAAAGTCACTGAAGTCTTCAGAGTCGTTTTTAAATGCTGCAGTTTCGTCTTCGTCTCAAACATTGAAAACCGAATTACATTTTTGTTCAGTAACAGTCACAGTTTTCTTATTGGTTTTTTGCTTATATCTCGAAAACAGTTACTCCTATCAATTTTTATCTTTCTTTCAAAATTAAAGCTGATAAAATTTCCTACAAAATAGTTATTTGCATTTTTTTTGTAGGACCAACCATAAGCGAGTTATAGAGTTGGATATAAATAATATTTAACAAAAATTTGCTTTAAAATAAAATGTTTGAAAAACTGAAATTAAACTAATTTAATTGTGTCTAACACTTTAGTAGAGGAAAAAGGAAAAGACATAAAAGTCACTAAAGGTTTCAGAGTTGTCTTTAGTTGTCATATTAATAACAATAACATTAATAATAATAATACTAATAGTACTAAATTTGCTTATATGCAAACGCTTAATTAAGGTAACAGTGTTTTGGTTTCTTGCTTATATCTCGAAAACAGTTACTCCTGTCAATTTTTATCTTTTTACTAAAATTCAAGCTGATAAAATTTCCTACAAAATAGTTATTTGCATTTTTCATGTAGGACTAACCATAAGCGAGATATAAGTTTGAAAATAATTAATATTTAAAAAAAAAGTGTTTTAACAGAAAATGTCTTGTGATTTAAAATACAATAAAAACATTTACTATACAAAAGTTATAATCGGTTTTTAATAATAATAATAATAATAATAATAATAATAATAATAATAATAATAATAATAATAATAATAATAATAATAATAATACTTATAATAATGAATTTCTTTCTAAATTAAAGCTTAGTTTTTCTAAGGAAAAATGAAGCTTATTTTGTGTTATCTGAGCGTTTTCTCATTTCTATGCAAGAGATTATCTGTGATCTGTTTTTAGGCAAGAAATTGTCTAAAATTAAAAACTCATTTTAAAACTGGTATAAAAACATTTACTATACAAAAGTTATAGTCGGTTTTTAATAATAATAATATTAATAATTATTTTAATATTAATTTAGTTTAATTTCGGTTTTTCAAACATTTTATTTTAAAGCAAATTTTTGTTAAAGATTATTTATATCCAACTCTATAACTCGCTTATGGTTGGTCCTACAAAAAAATGCAAATAACTATTTTGTTGGAAATTTTATCAGCTTTAATTTTGAAAGAAAGATAAAAATTGATAGGAGTAACTGTTTTCGAGATATAAGCAAGAAACCAAAAAACTGTTACCTTAATTAAGCGTTTGCATATAATCAAATTTAGTACTATTAGTATTATTATTATAAATGTTATTGTTATTAATATGACGACTAAAGACGACTCTGAAACATTTAGTGACTTTTATGTCTTCTCCTTTTTTCTCTACTAAAGTGTTAGACACAATTAATTTAGTTTAATTCCGGTTTTTCAAGCATTTTATTTTAAAGCAAATTTTTGTTAAATATTATTTATATCCAACTCTATAACTCGTTTATGCTTGGTCCTACAAGAAAAATGTAAATAACTATTTTGTTGGAAATTTTATCAGCTTTAATTTTGAAAGAAAGATAAAATTTGATAGGAGTAACTGTTTTCGAGATATAAGCAAAAAACCAATAAGAAAACTGTAACTGTTACTGAACAAAAATGTAATACAGTTTTCAATGTTTGAGACGAAGACAAAAATGCAGCATTTAAAAACGACTCTGAAGACTTCAGTGACTTTTATGTCACCTCCTTTTTCTTCTAATAGAGTATTGAACCCAATAAATTAAGTGTATTTTAAATCACAAGACATTCTCTGTTAAAACACTTTTTTTTAATTATTAATTATTTTCAAACTTATATCTCGCTTATGGTTAGTTCTACATGAAAAATGCAAATAACTATTTTGTAGGAGATTTTATCACCTTTAATTTTGGTGAAAAAGTAAAAATTGATAGGAGTAACTGTTTTCGAGATATAAGCAAAAAACAAAAAAACTGTTACCTTAATTAAGCGCTTGCATATAAGCAAATTTAGTACTACTAGTATTGTTATTATAAATGTTATTGTTATTAATATGACGACTAAAGACAACTCTAAGACTTTAGTGACTTTTATGTCTCCTCCTTTTTTCTCTACTAAAGTGTTAGACACACTTAATTTAGTTTAATTTCGGTTTTTCAAACATTTTATTTTAAAGCAAATTTTTGTTAAAGATTATTTATATCCATCTCTATAACTCGCTTATGCTTGGTCCTACAAGAAAAATGCAAATAACTATTTTGTAGGAAATTTTATCAGCTTTAATTTTAGCAAAAAGATAAGAATTGATAGGAGTAACTGTTTTCGAGATATAAGCAAGAAACCAAAACACTGTTACCTTAATTAAGCGTTTGCATATAAGCAAATTTAGTAATATTAGTATTATTATTATTAATGTTATTGTTATTAATATGACGACTAAAGACGACTCTGAAACCTTTAGTGACTTTTATGTCTTTTTCTTTTTCCTCTACTAAAGTGTTAGACACAATTAAATTAGTTTAATTTCAGTTTTTCAAACATTTTATTTTAAAGCAAATTTTTGTTAAATATTATTTATATCCAACTCTATAACTCGCTTATGGTTGGTCCTGCAAGAAAAATGCAAATAACGATTTTGTTGGAAATTTTATCAGCTTTAATTTTGAAAGAAAGATAAAAATTGATAGGAGTAACAGTTTTCGAGATATAAGCAAAAAACCAATAAGAAAACTGTAACTGTTACTGAACAAAAATGTAATTCAGTTTTCAATGTTTGAGACGAAGACAAAAATGCAGCATTTAAAATCGACTCTGAAGACTTCAGTGACTTTTATGTCACCTCCTTTTTCTTCTAATAAAGTATTAGACCCAATAAATTAAGTGTATTTTAAATCCCAAGACATTTTCTGTTAAAACACTTTTTTTCAAATATTAATTATTTTCAAACTTATATCTCGCTTATGGTTAGTCCTACATGAAAAATGCAAATTACTATTTTGTAGGAAATTTTATCAGCTTTAATTTTAGTAGAAAGATAAAAATTGATAGGAGTAACTGTTTTCGAGATATAAGCAAGAAACCAAAACACTGTTACCTTAATTAAGCGTTTGCATATAAGCAAATTTAGTACTATTAGTATTATTATTATTAATGTTATTGTTATTAATATGACGACTAAAGACGACTCTGAAACCTTTAGTGACTTTTATGTCTTTTTCTTTTTCCTCTACTAAAGTGTTAGACACAATTAAATTAGTTTAATTTCAGTTTTTCAAACATTATATTTTAAAGCAAATTTTTGTTAAATATTATTTATATCCAACTCTATAACTCGCTTATGGTTGGTCCTACAAGAAAAATGCAAATAACGATTTTGTTGGAAATTTTATCAGCTTTAATTTTGAAAGAAAGTTAAAAATTGATAGGAGTAACAGTTTTCGAGATATAAGCAAAAAACCAATAAGAAAACTGTAACTGTTACTGAACAAAAATGTAATTCAGTTTTCAATGTTTGAGACGAAGACGAAAATGCAGCATTTAAAATCGACTCTGAAGACTTCAGTGACTTTTATGTCACCTCCTCTTTCTTCTAATAAAGTATTGGACCCAATAAATTAAGTGTATTTTAAATCACAAAACATTTTCTGTTAAAGCACTTTTTTTTAAATATTAGTTATTCTCAAACTTATATCTCGCTTATGGTTAGTCCTACATGAAAAATGCAAATTACTATTTTGTAGGAAATTTTATCACCTTTAATTTTAGTAAAAAAATAAAAATTGATAGGAGTAACTGTTTTCGAGATATAAGCAAGAAACCAAAAAACTGTTAACTTAATTAAGCGTTTGCATATAAGCAAATTTAGTACTATTAGTATTATTATTATTAATGTTATTGTTATTAATATGACGATTAAAGACGACTCTGAAACCTTTAGTGACTTTTATGTCTTCTTCTTTTTCCTCTACTAAAGTGTTAGACACAATTAATTTAGTTTAATTTCAGTATTTCAAACATTTTATTTTAAAGCAAATTTTTGTTAAATATTATTTATATCCATCTCTATAACTCGCTTATGCTTGGTCCTACAAGAAAAATGCAAATAACTATTTTGTAGGAAATTTTATCAGCTTTAATTTTAGTAAAAAAATAAAAATTGATAGGAGTAACTGTTTTCGAGAAATAAGCAAGAAACCAAAAAACTGTTACCTTAATAAAGCGCTTGCATATAAGCAAATTTAGTACTATTAGTATTATTATTATTAATGTTATTGTTATTAAAATGACGACTAAAAACGACTTTGAAGACTTTGGTGAATTTTATGTCTTCTCCTTTTTCCTATACTAAAGTGTTAGACTCAATTAATTTAGTTTAATTTCGGTTTTTCAAACATTTTATTTTAAAGCAAATTTTTGTTGAAGATTATTTATATCCAACTCTATAACTCGCTTATGGTTGGTATTACAAAAGAAATGCAAATAACTATTTTGTAGGAAATTTTATTAGCTTTAATTTTAGTAAAAAAAAATTGATAGGAGTAACTGTTTTCGAGATATAAGCAAGAAACCAAAACACTGTTACCTTAATTAAGCGTTTGCATATAAGCAAATTTAGTACTATTAGTATTATTATCATTAATGTTATTGTTACTAAAATAACGACTAAAAAAAACTCTAAAGATTTTGGTGACTTTTATGTCTTCTCCTTTTTCCTATACTAAAGAGTTAGACACAATTAATTTAGTTAAATTTCAGTATTTCAAACATTTTATTTTAAAGCAAATTTTTGTTGAATATTATTTATATCCATCTCTATAACTCGCTTATGCTTGGTCCTACAAGAAAAATGCAAATAACTATTTTGTAGGAAATTTTATCAGCTTTAATTTTAGTAAAAAGATAAAAATTGATAGGAGTAACTGTTTTCGAGATATAAGCAAGAAACCAAAACACTGTTACCTTAATTAAGCGTTTGCATATAAGCAAATTTAGTACTATTAGTATTATTATTATTAATGTTATTGTTATTAATATGACGACTAAAGACGACTCTGAAACCTTTAGTGACTTTTATGTCTTTTTCTTTTTCCTCTACTAAAGTGTTAGACACAATTAAATTAGTTTAATTTCAGTTTTTCAAACATTATATTTTAAAGCAAATTTTTGTTAAATATTATTTATATCCAACTCTATAACTCGCTTATGGTTGGTCCTACTAGAAAAATGCAAATAACGATTTTGTTGGAGATTTTATCAGCTTTAATTTTGAAAGAAAGTTAAAAATTGATAGGAGTAACAGTTTTCGAGATATAAGCAAAAAACCAATAAGAAAACTGTAACTGTTACTGAACAAAAATGTAATTCAGTTTTCAATGTTTGAGACGAAGACGAAAATGCAGCATTTAAAATCGACTCTGAAGACTTCAGTGACTTTTATGTCACCTCCTTTTTCTTCTAATAAAGTATTGGACCCAATAAATTAAGTGTATTTTAAATCACAAAACATTTTCTGTTAAAGCACTTTTTTTTAAATATTAGTTATTTTCAAACTTATATCTCGCTTATGGTTAGTCCTACATCAAAAATGCAAATTACTATTTTGTAGGAAATTTTATCAGCTTTAATTTTAGTAAAAAAATAAAAATTGATAGGAGTAACTGTTTTCGAGATATAAGCAAGAAACCAAAAAACTGTTAACTTAATTAAGCGTTTGCATATAAGCAAATTTAGTACTATTAGTATTATTATTATTAATGTTATTGTTATTAATATGACGATTAAAGACGACTCTGAAACCTTTAGTGACTTTTATGTCTTCTTCTTTTTCCTCTACTAAAGTGTTAGACACAATTAATTTAGTTTAATTTCGGTTTTTCAAACATTTTATTTTAAAGCAAATTTTTGTTGAAGATTATTTATATCCAACTCTATAACTCGCTTATGGTTGGTCTTACAAAAGAAATGCAAATAACTATTTTGTAGGAAATTTTATTAGCTTTAATTTTAGTAAAAAAAAATTGATAGGAGTAACTGTTTTCGAGATATAAGCAAGAAACCAAAACACTGTTACCTTTATTAAGCGTTTGCATATAAGCAAATTTAGTACTATTAGTATTATTATCATTAATGTTATTGTTATTATTATGACGACTAAAGACGACTCTGAAACCTTTAGTGACTTTTATGTCTTTTTCTTTTTCCTCTACTAAAGTGTTAGACCCAATTAAATTAGTTTAATTTCAGTTTTTCAAACATTTTATTTTAAAGCAAATTTTTGTTAAATATTATTTATATCCAACTCTATAACTCGCTTATGGTTGGTCCTACATGAAAAATGCAAATAACGATTTTGTAGGAAATTTTATCAGCTTTAATTTTGAAATAAAGATAAAAATTGATAAGAGTAACAGTTTTCGAGATATAAGCAAAAAACCAATAAGAAAACTGTAACTGTTACTGAACAAAAATGTAATTCAGTTTTCAATGTTTGAGACGAAGACGAAAATGCAGCATTTAAAATCGACTCTGAAGACTTCAGTGACTTTTATGTCACCTCCTTTTTCTTCTAATAAACTATTGGACCCAATAAATTAAGTGTATTTTAAATCCCAAGACATTTTCTGTTAAAACACTATTTTTTAAATATTAATTATTTTCAAACTTATATCTCGCTTATGGTTAGTCCTACATGAAAAATGCAAATTACTATTTTGTAGGAAATTTTATCAGCTTTAATTTTAGTAAAAAGATAAAATTTGATAGGAGTAACTGTTTTCGAGATATAAGCAAGAAACCAAAAAACTGTTACCTTAATTAAACGCTTGCATATAAGCAAATTTAGTACTAAAAACAACTCTGAAGACTTTATGTCTTCTCTCTTTTCCTCTACTAAAGTGTTAGACCCAATTAATTTAGTTTAATATCGGTTTTTCGAACATTTTATTTTAAAGCAAATTTTTGTTAAAGATTATTTATATCCAACTCTATAACTCGCTTATGGTTGGTCCTACAAGAAAAATGCAAATAACGATTTTGTTGGAAATTTTATCAGCTTTAATTTTAAAAGGAAGATAAAAATTGATAGGAGTAACAGTTTTTGAGATATAAGCAAAAAACCAATAAGAAAACTGTAACTGTTACTGAACAAAAATGTAATTCAGTTTTCAATGTTTGAGACGAAGACGAAAATGCAGCTTTTAAAATCGACTCTGAAGACTTCAGTGACTTTTATGTTACCTCCTTTTTCTTCTAATAATCTAAGCCATTTTATAGTTTTTAATATTTAACAAATATTTGCTTTAAAATAAAATGTTTGAAAAACTGAAATTAAACTAAATTAATTGTGTCTAACACTTTAGTAGAGGAAAAAGGAGGAGACATAAAAGTCACTAAAGTCTTAGAGTTGTCTTTAGTCGTCATATTAATAACAATAACATTTATAATAACAATACTAGTAGTACTAAATTTGCTTATATGCAAGCGCTTAATTAAGGTAACAGTTTTTTTGTTTTTTGCTTATATCTCGAAAACAGTTACTCCTATCAATTTTTACTTTTTCACCAAAATTAAAGATGATAAAATTTCCTACAAAATAGTTATTTGCATTTTTCATGTAGAACTAACCATAAGCGAGATATAAGTTTGAAAATAATTAATAATTAAAAAAAAGTGTTTTAACAGAAAATGTCTTGTGATTTAAAATACACTTAATTTATTGGGTTTAATACTTTATTAGAAGAAAAAGGAGGTGACATAAAAGTCACTGAAGTCTTTAGAGTCGTTTTTAAATGCTGCATTTTTGTCTTCGTCTCAAACATTGAAAACTGAATTACATTTTTGTTCAGTAATAGTTACAGTTTTTTTATTGGTTTTTTGCTTATATCTCGAAAACAGTTACTCCTATCAAATTTTATCTTTTTTTCAAAATTAAAGCTGATAAAATTTCCTACAAAATCGTTGTTAGCATTTTTCTTGTAGGACCAACCATAAGCGAGTTATAGAGTTGGATATAAATAATATTTAACAAAAATTTGCTTTAAAATAAAATGTTTGAAAAACTGAAATTAAACTAGTTTAATTGTGTCTACTACTTTAGTAGAGGAAAAAGAAAAAGACATAAAAGTCACTAAAGGTTTCAGAGTCGTTTTTAGTCGTCATATTAATAACAATAACATTAATAATAATAATATTAATAGTACTAAATTTGCTTATATGCAAACGCTTAATTAAGGTAACAGTGTTTTGGTTTCTTGCTTATATCTCGAAAACAGTTACTCCTATCAATTTTTATCTTATACTAAATTTAAAGCTGATAAAATTTTGTACAAAATAGTTATTTGCATTTTTCTTGTAGGACCAAGCATAAGCGAGTTATAGAGATGGATATAAATAATATTTAACAAAAATTTGCTTTAAAATAAAATGTTTGAAATACTGAAATTAAACTAAATTAATTGTGTCTAACACTTTAGTATAGGAAAAAGGAGAAGACATAAAAGTCACCAAAGTCTTTAGAGTTTTTTTTAGTCGTCATTTTAATAACAATAACATTAATAATAATAATACTAATAGTACTAAATTTGCTTATATGCAAGCGCTTTATTAAGGTAACAGTTTTTTGGTTTTTTGCTTATATCTCGAAAACAGTTACTCCTATCAATTTTTATCTTTTTACTAAAATTAAAGCTGATAAAATTTCCTACAAAATAGTTATTTGCATTTTTCTTGTAGGACCAAGCATAAGCGAGTTATAGAGATGGAAATAAATAATATTTAACAAAAATTTGCTTTAAAATAAAATGTTTGAAATACTGAAATTAAACTAAATTAATTGTGTCTAACACTTTAGTAGAGGAAAAAGAAAAAGACATAAAAATCACTAAAGGTTTCAGAGTCGTCTTTAGTCGTCATATTAATAACAATAACATTAATAATAATAATACTAATAGTACTAAATTTGCTTATATGCAAACGCTTAATTAAGGTAACAGTGTTTTGGTTTCTTGCTTATATCTCGAAAACAGTTACTCCTATCAATTTTTATCTTTTGACTAAAATTAAAGCTGATAAAATTTCCTACAAAATAGTTATTTGCATTTTTTTTGTAAGACCAACCATAAGCGAGTTATAGAGTTGGATATAAATAATCTTCAACAAAAATTTGCTTTAAAATAAAATGTTTGAAAAACCGAAATTAAACTAAATTAATTGAGTCTAACACTTTAGTATAGAAAAAAGGAGAAGACATAAAAGTCACCAAAGTCTTTAGAGTCTTTTTTAGTCGTCATTTTAATAACAATAACATTAATAATAATAATACTAATAGTACTAAATTTGCTTATATGAAAGCGCTTTATTAAGGTAACAGTTTTTTGGTTTTTTGCTTATATCTCGAAAACAGTTACTTCTATTAATTTTTATCTTTCTACTAAAATTAAAGCTGATAAAATTTCCTACAAAATAGATATTTGCATTTTTTTTGTAGGACCAAGCATAAGCGAGTTATAGAGATGGATATAAATAATATTTAACAAAAATTTGCTTTAAAATAAAATGTTTGAAATACTGAAATTAAACTAAATTAATTGTGTCTAACACTTTAGTAGAGGAAAAAGAAAAAGACATAAAAGTCACTAAAGGTTTTAGAGTCGTCTTTAGTCGTCATATTAATAACAATAACATTAATAATAATAATACTAATAGTACTAAATTTGCTTATATGCAAGCGCTTAATTAAGGTAACAGTTTCTTGCTTATATCTCGAAAACAGTTACTCCTATCAATTTTTATCTTTTTACTAAAATTAAAGCTTATAAAATTTCCTACAAAATAGTTATTTGCATTTTTTATGTAGAACTAACCATAAGCGAGATATAAGTTTGAAAATAATTAATATTTAAAGAAAAAGTGCTTTAACAGTTGTCTTGTGATTTAAAATACACTTAATTTAATGGGTCCAATACTTTATTAGAAGAAAAAGGAGGTGACATAAAAGTCACCAAAGTTTTCAGAGTTGTTTTTAGTACTAAATTTGCTTATATGTAAGCCCTTAATTAAGGTAACAGTTTTTTGGTTTCTTGCTTATATCTCGAAAACAGTTACTCCTATCAATTTTTATCTTTTCACTAGAATTAAAGCTGATAAAATTTCCTACAAAATAGTTATTTGCATTTTTTATGTAGGACTAACAATAAGCGAGATATAAGTTTGTAAATAATTAATATTTAAAAAAAAATTGCTTTAACAGAAAATGTCTTGTGATTTAAAATACACTTAATTTAATGGGTCCAATACTTTATTAGAAGAAAAAAAAGGTGACATAAAAGTCACTGAAGTTTTCAGAGTTGTTTTTAAATGCTGCATTTTCGTCTTAGTCTCAAATATTGAAAACTGAATTACATTTTTGTTCAGTAACAGTTACAGTTTTCTTATTGGTTTTTTGCTTATATCTCGAAACCAGTTACTTCTATCAATTTTTACCTTTTTTTCAAAATTAAAGCTGATAAAATTTCCTACAAAATAGTTAATTGCATTTTTTTTGTAAGACCAACCATAAGCGAGTGATAGAGTTGGATATAGATAATCTTTAACAAAAATTTGCTTTAAAATAAAATGTTTGATAATCCGAAATTAAACTAAATTAATTAAGACTAACACATTAGTAGAGGAAAAAGGAGAAGACATAAAAGTCACCAAAATCTTGAGAGTCGTTTTTAGTCGTCATATTAATAACAATAACATTAATAATAATAATACTAATATTACTAAATTTGCTTATATGCAAGCGCTTAATTAAGGCAACAGTTTCTTGCTTATATCTCGAAAACAGTTACTCCTATCAATTTTTATCGTTTTACAAAAATTAAAGCTGATAAAATTTCCTACAAAATAGTTATTTGCATTTTTTATGTAGGACTAACCATAAGCGAGATTTAAGTTTGAAAATAATTAATATTTAAAAAAAAAGTGTTTGACAGAAAATGTCGTCTGATTTATAATACACTTAATTTATTGGGTCCAATACTTTATTAGAAGAAATGGGAGGTGACATAAAAGTCACTAAAGTTTTAAGAGTCGTTTTTAAATGCTGCATTTTCGTCTTCGTCTCAAACAATGAAAACTGAATTACATTTTTGTTCAGTAACAGTCACAGTTTTCTTATAGGTTTTTTGCTTATATCTCGAAAACAATTACTCTTATCAATTTTTATCTTTCTTTCAAAATTAAAGCTGATAACATTTCCTACAAAATAGTTATTTGCATTTTTTTTGTAGGACCAACCATAAGCGAGTTATAAAGTTGGATATAAATAATATTTAACAAAAACTTGCTTAAAAATAAAATGTTTGAAATACTGAAATTAAACTAAATTAATTGTGTCTAACACTTTAGTAGAGAAAAAAGAAAAAGACATAAAAGTCACCAAAGTCTTCAGAATCGTTTTTAGTCGTCATATTAATAACAATAACATTAATAATAATAATACTAATAGTACTAAATCTGCTTATATGCAAGCGCTTTATTAAGGTAACAGTTTTTTGGTTTCTTGCTTATATCTCGAAAACAGTTACTCCTATGAATTTTTGTCTTTCTTTCAAAATTAAAGCTGATAAAATATTCTACAAAATAGTTATTTGCATTTTTCTTGTAGGACCAACCATAAGCGAGTTATAGAGTTGGATATAAATAATATTTAACAAAAATTTTCTTTAAAATAAAATGTTTGAAAAACTGAAATTAAACTAATTTAACTGTGTCTAACACTTTAGTAGAGAAAAAAGGAAAAGACATAAAAGTCACTAAAGGTTTCAGAGTTGTCTTTAGTTGTCATATTAATAACAATAACATTAATAATAATAATACTAATAGTACTAAATTTGCTTATATGCAAACGCTTAATTAAGGTAACAGTGTTTTGGTTTCTTGCTTATATCTCGAAAACAGTTACTCCTATCAATTTTTATCTTTTTACTAAAATTCAAGCTGATAAAATTTCCTACAAAATAGTTATTTGCATTTTTCATGTAGGACTAACCATAAGCGAGATATATGATTGAAAATAATTAATATTTTAAAAAAAAGTGCTTTAACAGAAAATGTCTTGTGATTTAAAATACACTTAATTTATTGGGTCCAATACTTTATTAGAAAAAAAAGGAAGTGACATAAAAGTCACTGAAGTCTTCAGAGTCGTTTTTAAATGCTGCAGTTTCGTCTTCGTCTCAAACATTGAAAACCGAATTACATTTTTGTTCAGTAACAGTCACAGTTTTCTTATTGGTTTTTTGCTTATATCTCGAAAGCAGTTACTCCTATCAATTTTTATCTTTTTTTCAAATTTAAAGCTGATAAAATTTCCTACAAAATAGTTATTTGCATTTTTCTTGTAGGACCAACCATAAGCGAGTTATAGAGTTGGATATAAATAATATTTAACAAAAATTTGCTTTAAAATAAAATGTTTGAAAAACTGAAATTAAACTAATTTAATTGTGTCTAACACTTTAGTAGAGGAAAAAGAAGAAGACATAAAAGTCACTAAAGGTTTCAAAGTTGTCTTTAATCGTCATATTAATAACAATAACATTAATAATAATAATACTAATAGTACTAAATTTGCTTATATGCAAACGCTTAATTAAGGTAACAGTGTTTTGGTTTCTTGCTCATATCTCGAAAACAGTTACTCCTATCAATTTTTATCTTTTTACTAAAATTCAAGCTGATAAAATTTCCTACAAAATAGTTATTTGCATTTTTTATGTAGGACTAACCATAAGCGAGATATAAGATTGAAAATAATTAATATTTAAAAAAGAAGTGCTTTAACAGAAAATGTCTTGTGATTTAAAATACACTTAATTTATTAGGTCCAATACTTTATTAGAAAAAAAAGGGAGTGACATATAAGTCACTGAAGTCTTCAGAGTCGATTTTAAATGCTGCATTTTCGTCTTCGTCTCAAACATTGAATACTGAATTACATTTTTGTTCTGAAACGGTAACAGTTTTTACTTTGGTTTTTTGCTTATATCTCGAAAACAGTTACTCCTATCAATTTTTATCTTTCTTTCAAAATTAAAGCTGATAACATTTTCTACAAAATAGTTATTTGCATTTTTCTTGTAGGACCAACCATAAGCGAGTTATAAAGTTGGATATAAATAATATTTAACAAAAACTTGCTTAAAAATAAAATGTTTGAAATACTGAAATTAAACTAAATTAATTGTGTCTAACACTTTAGTAGAGAAAAAAGAAAAAGACATAAAAGTCACCAAAGTCTTCAAAATCGTTTTTAGTCGTCATATTAATAACAATAACATTAATAATAATAATACTAATAGTACTAAATCTGCTTATATGCAAGCGCTTTATTAAGGTAACAGTTTTTTGGTTTCTTGCTTATATCTCGAAAACAGTTACTCCTATGAATTTTTGTCTTTCTTTCAAAATTAACGCTGATAAAATATTCTACAAAATAGTTATTTGCATTTTTCTTGTAGGACCAACCATAAGCGAGTTATAGAGTTGGATATAAATAATATATAACAAAAATTTGCTTTAAAATAAAATGTTTGAAAAACTGAAATTAAACTAATTTAACTGTGTCTAACACTTTAGTAGAGGAAAAAGGAAAAGACATAAAAGTCACTAAAGGTTTCGGAGTTGTCTTTAGTTGTCATATTAATAACAATAACATTAATAATAATAATACTAATAGTACTAAATTTGCTTATATGCAAACGCTCAATTAAGGTAACAGTGTTTTGGTTTTTTGCTTATATCTCGAAAACAGTTACTCCCATCAATTTTTATCTTTTTACTAAAATTTAAGCTGATAAAATTTCCTACAAAATAGTTATTTGCATTTTTCATGTAGGACTAACCATAAGCGAGATATAAGTTTGAAAATAATTAATATTTAAAAAAAAGTGCTTTAACAGAAAATGTCTTGTGATTTAAAATACACTTAATTTATTAGGTCCAATACTTTATTAGAAGAAAAAGGGGGTGACATATAAGTCACTGAAGTCTTCAGAGTCGATTGTAAATGCTGCATTTTCGTCTTCGTCTCAAACATTGAAAACTGAATTACATTTTTGTTCTGAAACGGTAACAGTTTTCACTTTGGTTTTTTGCTTATATCTCGAAAACAATTACTCCTATCAGTTTTTATTTTTTTTTCAAAATAAAGCTGATAAAATTTTCTACAAAATAGTTATTTGCATTTTTCTTGTAGGACCAACCATAAGCGAGTTATAAAGTTGGATATAAATAATATTTAACAAAAACTTGCTTAAAAATTAAATGTTTGAAATACTGAAATTAAACTAAATTAATTGTGTCTAACACTTTAGTAGAGAAAAAAGAAAAAGACATAAAAGTCACCAAAGTCTTCAGAATCGTTTTTAGTCGTCATATTAATAACAATAACATTAATAATAATAATACTAATAGTACTAAATTTGCTTACATGCAAACGCTTAATTCAGGTAACAATTTTTTGGGTTCTTGCTTATATCTCGAAAACAGTTACTCCTATCAATTTTTATCTTTTCACTAAAATTAAAGCTGATAAAATTTCCTACAAAATAGTTAATTGCATTTTTAATGTAGGACTAACCATAAGCGAGATATAAGTTTGAAAATAATTAAAATTTAAAAAAAAGTGCTTCAACAGAAAATGTCTTGTGATTTAAAATACACTTAATTTATTGGGTCCAATACTTTATTAGAAGAAAAAAGAGGTGACAGAAAGGTCACTGAACTCTTTAGAGTCGTTTGTAAATGCTGCATTTTCGTCTTCGTCTCAAACATTGAAAACTGAATTACATTTTTGTTCAGTAACTGTTACAGTTTTCTTATTGGTTTTTTGCTTATATCTCGAAAACAGTTACTCCTATCAATTTTTATCTTTCTTTTAAAATTAAAGCTGATAAAGCTTCCTACAAAATAGTTATTTGCATTTTTCTTGTAGGACCAACCATAAGCGAGTTATAGAGTTGGATATAAATAATATTTAACAAAAATTTGCTTTAAATAAAATGTTTGAAAAACCGAAATTAAACTAAATTAATTGAGTCTAACACTTTAGTAGAGAAAAAAGAAAAAGACATAAAAGTCACCAAAGTCTTCAGAATCGTTTTTAGTCGTCATATTAATAACAATAACATTAATAATAATAATACTAATAGTACTAAATCTGCTTATATGCAAGCGCTTTATTAAGGTAACAGTTTTTTGGTTTCTTGCTTATATCTCGAAAACAGTTACTCCTATCAATTTTTATCTTTTTTCAAAATTAAAGCTGATAAAATTTCCTACAAAATAGTTATTTGCATTTTTCTTGTAGGACCAACCATAAGCGAGTTATAGAGTTGGATATAAATAATATTTAACAAAAATTTGCTTTAAAATAAAATGTTTGAAAAACTGAAATTAAACTAATTTAATTGTGTCTAACACTTTAGTAGAGGAAAAAGAAGAAGACATAAAAGTCACTAAAGGTTTCAAGGTTGTCTTTAATCGTCATATTAATAACAATAACATTAATAATAATAATACTACTAGTACTAAATTTGCTTATATGCAAACGCTTAATTAAGGTAACAGTGTTTTGGTTTCTTGCTCATATCTCGAAAACAGTTACTCCTATCAATTTTTATCTTTTTACTAAAATTCAAGCTGATAAAATTTCCTACAAAATAATTATTTGCATTTTTTATGTAGGACTAACCATAAGCGAGATATAAGATTGAAAATAATTAATATTTAAAAAAGAAGTGCTTTAACAGAAAATGTCTTGTGATTTAAAATACACTTAATTTATTAGGTCCAATACTTTATTAAAAAAAAAAGGGGGTGACATATAAGTCACTGAAGTCTTCAGAGTCGATTTTAAATGCTGCATTTTCGTCTTCGTCTCAAATATTGAAAACTGAATTACATTTTTGTTCTGAAACGGTAACAGTTTTTACTTTGGTTTTTTGCTTATATCTCGAAAACAGTTACTCCTATCAATTTTTATCTTTCTTTTAAAATTAAAGCTGATAACATTTCCTACAAAATAGTTATTTGCATTTTTCTTGTAGGACCAACCATAAGCGAGTTATAAAGTTGGATATAAATAATATTTAACAAAAACTTGCTTAAAAATAAAATGTTTGAAATACTGAAATTAAACTAATTTAACTGTGTCTAACACTTTAGTAGAGGAAAAAGAAGAAGACATAAAAGTCACTAAAGGTTTTAAAGTTGTCTTTAATCGTCATATTAATAACAATAACATTAATAATAATAATACTAATAGTACTAAATTTGCTTATATGCAAACGCTTAATTAAGGTAACAGTGTTTTGGTTTCTTGCTTATATCTCGAAAACAGTTACTCCTATCAATTTTTATCTTTTTACTAAAATTCAAGCTGATAAAATTTCCTACAAAATAGTTATTTGCATTTTTCATGTAGGACTAACCATAAGCGAGATATATGATTGAAAATAATTAATATTTAAAAAAAAAGTGCTTTAACAGTAAAATGTCTTGTGATTTAAAATACACTTAATTTATTGGGTCCAATACTTTATTAGAAGAAAAAGGAAGTGACATAAAAGTCACTGAAGTCTTCAGAGTCGTTTTTAAATGGTGCAGTTTCGTCTTCGTCTCAAACATTGAAAACCGAATTACATTTTTGTTCAGTAACAGTCACAGTTTTCTTATTGGTTTTTTGCTTATATCTCGAAAACAGTTACTCCTATCAATTTTTATCTTTCTTTCAAAATTAAAGCTGATAAAATTTCCTACAAAATAATTATTTGCATTTTTCTTGTAGGACCAACCATAAGCGAGTTATAGAGTTGGATATAAATAATATTTAACAAAAATTTGCTTTAAAATAAAATGTTTGAAAAACTGAAATTAAACTAATTTAATTGTTTCTAACACTTTAGTAGAGGAAAAAGAAGAAAACATAAAAGTCACTAAAGGTTTCAAAGTTGTCTTTAATCGTCATATTAATAACAATAACATTAATAATAATAATACTAATAGTACTAAATTTGCTTATATGCAAACGCTTAATTAAGGTAACAGTGTTTTGGTTTCTTGCTCATATCTCGAAAACAGTTACTCCTATCAATTTTTATCTTTTTACTAAAATTTAAGCTGATAAAATTTCCTACAAAATAGTTATTTGCATTTTTTATGTAGGACTAACCATAAGCGAGATATAAGATTGAAAATAATTAATATTTAAAAAAGAAGTGCTTTAACAGAAAATGTCTTGTGATTTAAAATACACTTAATTTATTAGGTCCAATACTTTATTAGAAAAAAAAGGGGGTGGCATATAAGTCACTGAAGTCTTCAGAGTCGATTTTAAATGCTGCATTTTCGTCTTCGTCTCAAACATTGAAAACTGAATTACATTTTTGTTCTGAAACGGTAACAGTTTTTACTTTGGTTTTTTGCTTATATCTCGAAAACAGTTACTCCTATCAATTTTTATCTTTCTTTTAAAATTAAAGCTGATAACATTTCCTACAAAATAGTTATTTGCATTTTTCTTGTAGGACCAACCATAAGCGAGTTATAAAGTTGGATATAAATAATATTTAACAAAAACTTGCTTAAAAATAAAATGTTTGAAATACTGAAATTAAACTAAATTAATTGTGTCTAACACTTTTGTAGAGAAAAAAGAAAAAGACATAAAAGTCACCAAAGTCTTCAGAATCGTTTTTAGTCGTCATATTAATAACAATAACATTAATAATAATAATACTAACAGTACTAAATCTGCTTATATGCAAGCGCTTTATTAAGGTAACAGTTTTTTGGTTTCTTGCTTATATCTCGAAAACAGTTACTCCTATGAATTTTTGTCTTTCTTTCAAAATTAAAGCTGATAAAATATTCTACAAAATAGTTATTTGCATTTTTCTTGTAGGACCAACCATAAGCGAGTTATAGAGTTGGATATAAATGATATATAACAAAAATTTGCTTTAAAATAAAATGTTTGAAAAACTGAAATTAAACTAATTTAACTGTGTCTAACACTTTAGTAGAGGAAAAAGGAAAAGACATAAAAGTCACTAAAGGTTTCAGAGTAGTCTTTAGTTGTCATATTAATAACAATAACATTAATAATAATAATACTAATAGTACTAAATTTGCTTATATGCAAACGCTTAATTAAGGTAACAGTGTTTTGGTTTCTTGCTTATATCTCGAAAACAGTTACTCCTATCAATTTTTATCTTTTTACTAAAATTCAAGCTGATAAAATTTCCTACAAAATAGTTATTTGCATTTTTCATGTAGGACTAACCATAAGCGAGATATAAGTTTGAAAATAATTAATATTTAAAAAAAAAGTGCTTTAACAGAAAATGTCTTGTGATTTAAAATACACTTAATTTATTAGGTCCAATACTTTATTAGAAGAAAAAGGGGGTGACATATAAGTCACTGAAGTCTTCAGAGTCGATTGTAAATGCTGCATTTTCGTCTTCGTCTCAAACATTGAAAACTGAATTACATTTTTGTTCTGAAACGGTAACAGTTTTCACTTTGGTTTTTTGCTTATATCTCGAAAACAATTACTCCTATTAGTTTTTATTTATTTTTTTAAATAAAGCTGATAAAATTTCCTACAAAATAGTTATTTGCATTTTTCTTGTAGGACCAAACATAAGCGAGTTATAAAGTTGGATATAAATAATATTTAACAAAAACTTGCTTAAAAATTAAATGTTTGAAATACTGAAATTAAACTAAATTAATTGTGTCTAACACTTTAGTAGAGAAAAAAGAAAAAGACATAAAAGTTACCAAAGTCTTCAGAATCGTTTTTAGTCGTCATTTTAATAACAATAACATTAATAATAATAATACTAATAGTATTATATAATTTCAGTATTAAATCACAAGACATTTTCTGTTAAAGCACTTTTTTTTTAAATATTAATTATTTTCAATCATATATCTCGCTTATGGTTAGTCCTACATGAAAAATGCAAATAACTATTTTATAGGAAATTTTATCAGCTTGAATTTTAGTAAAAAGATAAAAATTGATAGAAGTAACTGTTTTCGAGATATAAGCAAGAAACCAAAACACTGTTACCTTAATTAAGCGTTTGCATATAAGCAAATTTAGTACTATTAGTATTATTATTATTAATGTTATTGTTATTAATATGACAACTAAAGACAACTCTAAAACCTTTAGTGACTTTTATGTCTTTTCCTTTTTCCTCTACTAAAGTGTTAGACACAATTAAATTAGTTTAATTTCAGTTTTTCAAACATTTTATTTTAAAGCAAATTTTTGTTAAAAAGTATTTATATCCAACTCTATAACTCGCTTATGGTTGGTCCTACAAGAAAAATGCAAATAACTATTTTGTAGGAAATTTTATCAGCTTTAATTTTGAAAAAAAGACAAAAATTCATAGGAGTAACTGTTTTCGAGATATAAGCAAGAAACCAAAAAACTGTTACCTTAATAAAGCGCTTGCATATAAGCAGATTTAGTACTATTAGTATTATTATTATTTATGTTATTGTTATTAATATGACGACTAAAAACGATTCTGAAGACTTTGGTGACTTTTATGTCTTTTTCTTTTTTCTCTACTAAAGTGTTAGACACAATTAATTTAGTTTAATTTCAGTATTTCAAACATTTTATTTTTAAGCAAGTTTTTGTTAAATATTATTTATATCCAACTTTATAACTCGCTTATGGTTGGTCCTACAAGAAAAATGCAAATAACTATTTTGTAGGAAATTTTATCAGCTTTAATTTTGAAAGAAAGATAAAAATTGATAGGAGTAACTGTTTTCGAGATATAAGTAAAAAACCAATGTAAAAACTGTTACCGTTTCAGAACAAAAATGTAATTCAGTTTTCAATGTTTGAGACGAAGACGAAAATGCAGCATTTAAAATCGACTCTGAAGACTTCAGTGACTTATATGTCACCCTCTTTTTTACTAATAAAGTATTGGACCTAATAAATTAAGTGTATTTTAAATCACAAGACATTTTCTGTTAAAGCACTTCTTTTTTAAATATTAATTATTTTCAATCTTATATCTCGCTTATGGTTAGTCCTACATAAAAAATGCAAATAATTATTTTGTAGGAAATTTTATCAGCTTGAATTTTAGTAAAAAGATAAAAGTTGATAGGAGTAACTGTTTTCGAGATATGAGCAAGAAACCAAAACACTGTTACCTTAATTAAGCGTTTGCATATAAGCAAATTTAGTACTATTAGTATTATTATTATTAATGTTATTGTTATTAATATGACGATTAAAGACAACTTTGAAACCTTTAGTGACTTTTATGTCTTCTTCTTTTTCCTCTACTAAAGTGTTAGACACAATTAAATTAGTTTAATTTCAGTTTTTCAAACATTTTATTTTAAAGCAAATTTTTGTTAAATATTATTTATATCCAACTCTATAACTCGCTTATGGTTGGTCCTACAAGAAAAATGCAAATAACTATTTTGTAGGAAATTTTATCAGATTTAATTTTGAAAAAATGATAAAAATTGATAAGAGTAACTGTTTTCGAGATATAAGCAAAAAACCAACAAGAAAACTGTGACTGTTACTGAACAAAAATGTAATTCGGTTTTCAATGTTTGAGACGAAGACGAAACTGCAGCATTTAAAAACGACTCTGAAGACTTCAGTGACTTTTATGTCACTTCCTTTTTCTTCTAATAAAGTATTGGACCCAATAAATTAAGTGTATTTTAAATCACAAGACATTTTCTGTTAAAGCACTTTTTTTTTAAATAATAATTATTTTCAATCATATATCTCGCTTATGGTTAGTCCTACATGAAAAATGCTAATAACTATTTTGTAGGAAATTTTATCAGCTTGAATTTTAGTAAAAAGATAAAAATTGATAGGAGTAACTGTTTTCGAGATATAAGCAAGAAACCAAAACACTGTTACCTTAATTAAGCGTTTGCATATAAGCAAATTTAGAACTATTAGTATTATTATTATTAATGTTATTGTTATTAATATGACAACTAAAGACAACTCTGAAACCTTAAGTGACTTTTATGTCTTTTCGTTTTTTCTCTACTAAAGTGTTAGACACAGTAAAATTAGTTTAATTTCAGTTTTTCAAACATTTTATTTTAAAGCAAATTTTTGTTAAATATTATTTATATCCAACTCTATAACTCGCTTATGGTTGGTCCTACAAGAAAAATGCAAATAACTATTTTGTAGAATATTTTATCGGCTTTAATTTTGAAAGAAAGACAAAAATTCATAGGAGTAACTGTTTTCGAGATATAAGCAAGAAACCAAAAAACTGTTACCTTAATAAAGCGCTTGTATATAAGCAGATTTAGTACTATTAGTATTATTATTATTAATGTTATTGTTATTAATATGACGACTAAAAACGATTCTGAAGACTTTGGTGACTTTTATGTCTTTTTCTTTTTTCTCTACTAAAGTGTTAGACACAATTAATTTAGTTTAATTTCAGTTTTTCAAACATTTTATTTTTAAGCAAGTTTTTGTTAAATATTATTTATATCCAACTTTATAACTCGCATATGGTTGGTCCTACAAGAAAAATGCAAATAACTATTTTGTAGGAAATGTTATCAGCTTTAATTTTGAAAAAAAGATAAAAATTGATAGGAGTAACTGTTTTCGAGATATAAGCAAAAAACCAAAGTAAAAACTGTTACCGTTTCAGAACAAAAATGTAATTCAGTTTTCAATGTTTGAGACGAAGACGAAAATGCAGCATTTAAAATCGACTCTGAAGACTTCAGTGACTTATATGTCACCCCCTTTTTTTTTTAATAAAATATTGGACCTAATAAATTAAGTGTATTTTAAATCACAAGACATTTTCTGTTAAAGCACTTCTTTTTTAAATATTAATTATTTTCAATCTTATATCTCGCTTATGGTTAGTCCTACATAAAAAATGCAAATAACTATTTTGTAGGAAATTTTATCAGCTTAAATTTTAGTAAAAAAATAAAAATTGATAGGAGTAACTGTTTTCGAGATATGAGCAAGAAACCAAAACACTGTTACCTTAATTAAGCGTTTGCATATAAGCAAATTTTGTACTATTAGTATTATTATTATTAATGTTATTGTTATTAATATGACGATTAAAGACAACTTTGAAACCTTTAGTGACTTTTATGTCTTCTTCTTTTTCCTCTACTAAAGTGTTAGACACAATTAAATTAGTTTAATTTCAGTTTTTCAAACATTTTATTTTAAAGCAAATTTTTGTTAAATATTATTTATATCCAACTCTATAACTCGCTTATGGTTGGTCCTACAAGAAAAATGCAAATAACTATTTTGTAGGAAATTTTATCAGCTTTAATTTTGACAGAAAGATAAAAATTGATAGGAGTAACTGTTTTCGAGATATAAGCAAAAAACCAATAAGAAAACTGTGACTGTTACTGAACAAAAATGTAATTCAGTTTTCAATGTTTGAGACGAAGACGAAACTGCAGCATTTAAAAACGACTCTGAAGACTTCAGTGACTTTTATGTCACTTCTTTTTTCTTCTAAAAAAGTATTGGACCCAATAAATTAAGTGTATTTTAAATCACAAGACATTTTCTGTTGAAGCACTTTTTTTTTAAATATTAATTATTTTCAATCATATATCTCGCTTATGGTTAGTCCTACATGAAAAATGCAAATAACTATTTTGTAGGAAATTTTATCAGCTTGAATTTTAGTATAAAGATAAAAATTGATAGGAGTAACTGTTTTCGAGATATAAGCAAGAAACCAAAACACTGTTACCTTAATAAAGCGCTTGCATATAAGCAGATTTAGTACTATTAGTATTATTATTATTAACGTTATTGTTATTAATATGACGACTAAAAACGATTCTGAAGACGTTGGTGACTTTTATGTCTTTTTCTTTTTTCTCTACTAAAGTGTTAGACTCAATTAATTTAGTTTAATTTCGGTTTTTCAAACATTTTATTTAAAGCAAATTTTTGTTAAATATTATTTATATCCAACTCTATAACTCGCTTATGGTTGGTCCTACAAGAAAAATGCAAACAACTATTTTGTAGGAAGCTTTATCAGCTTTAATTTTAAAAGAAAGATAGAAATTGATAGGAGTAACTGTTTTCGAGATATAAGCAAAAAACCAATAAGAAAACTGTAACAGTTACTGAACAAAAATGTAATTCAGTTTTTAATGTTTGAGACGAAGACGAAAATGCAGCATTTACAAACGACTCTAAAGACTTCAGTGACCTTTCTGTCACCTCTTTTTTCTTCTAATAAAGTATTGGACCCTATAAATTAAGTGTATTTTAAATCACAAGACATTTTCTGTTGAAGCACTTTTTTTTAAATTTTAATTATTTTCAAACTTATATCTCGCTTATGGTTAGTCCTACATTAAAAATGCAAATAACTATTTTGTAGGAAATTTTATCAGCTTTAATTTTAGTAAAAAGTTAAAAATTGATAGGAGTAACTGTTTTCGAGATATAAGCAAGAAACCAAAACACTGTTACCTTAATTAAGCGTTTGCATATAAGCAAATTTAGTACTATTAGTATTATTATTATTAATGTTATTGTTATTAATATGACAACTAAAGACAACTCTGAAACCTTTAGTGACTTTTATGTCTTTTCCTTTTTTCTCTACTAAAGTGTTAGACACAGTTAAATTAGTTTAATTTCAGTTTTTCAAACATTTTATTTTAAAGCAAATTTTTGTTAAATATTATTTATATCCAACTCTATAACTCGCTTATGGTTGGTCCTACAAGAAAAATGCAAATAACTATTTTGTAGAATATTTTATCAGCTTTAATTTTGAAAAAAAGACAAAAATTCATAGGAGTAACTGTTTTCGAGATATAAGCAAGAAACCAAAAAACTGTTACCTTAATAAAGCGCTTGCATATAAGCTGATTTAGTACTATTAGTATTATTATTATTAATGTTATTGTTATTAATATGACGACTAAAAACGATTCTGAAGACTTTGGTGACTTTTATGTCTTTTTCTTTTTTCTCTACTAAAGTGTTAGACACAATTAATTTAGTTTAATTTCAGTATTTCAAACATTTTATTTTTAAGCAAGTTTTTGTTAAATATTATTTATATCCAACTTTATAACTCGCTTATGGTTGGTCCTACAAGATAAATGCAAATAACTATTTTGTAGAAAATGTTATCAGCTTTAATTTTGAAAGAAAGATAAAAATTGATAGGAGTAACTGTTTTCGAGATATAAGCAAAAAACCAAAGTAAAAACTGTTACCGTTTCAGAACAAAAATGTAATTCAGTTTTCAATGTTTGAGACGAAGACGAAAATGCAGCATTTAAAATCGACTCTGAAGACTTCAGTGACTTATATGTCACCCCCTTTTTTTTTAATAAAGTATTGGACCTAATAAATTAAGTGTATTTTAAATCACAAGACATTTTCTGTTAAAGCACTTCTTTTTTTAATATTAATTATTTTTAATCTTATATCTCGCTTATGATTAGTCCTACACAAAAAATGCCAATAACTATTTTGTAGGAAATTTTATCAGCTTGAATTTTAGTAAAAAGATAAAAATTGATAGGAGTAACTGTTTTCGAGATATGAGCAAGAAACCAAAACACTGTTACCTTAATTAAGCGTTTGCATATAAGCAAATTTAGTACTATTAGTATTATTATTATTAATGTTATTGTTATTAATATGACGATTAAAGACAACTTTGAAACCTTTAGTGACTTTTATGTCTTCTTCTTTTTCCTCTACTAAAGTGTTAGACACAATTAAATTAGTTTAATTTCAGTTTTTCAAACATTTTATTTTAAAGCAAATTTTTGTTAAATATTATTTATATCCAACTCTATAACTTGCTTATGGTTGGTCCTACAAGAAAAATGCAAATAACTATTTTGTAGGAAATTTTATCAGATTTAATTTTGAAAAAATGATAAAAATTGATAAGAGTAACTGTTTTTGAGATATAAGCAAAAAACCAATAAGAAAACTGTGACTGTTACTGAACAAAAATGTAATTCGGTTTTCAATGTTTGAGACGAAGACGAAACTGCAGCATTTAAAAACGACTCTGAAGACTTCAGTGACTTTTATGTCACTTCCTTTTTCTTCTAATAAAGTATTGGACCCAATAAATTAAGTGTATTTTAAATCACAAGACATTTTCTGTTAAAGCACTTTTTTTTAAAATATTAATTATTTTCAATCATATATCTCGCTTATGGTTAGTCCTACATGAAAAATGCAAATAACTATTTTGTAGGAAATTTTATCAGCTTGAATTTTAGTAAAAAGATAAAAATTGATAGGAGTAACTGTTTTCGAGATATAAGCAAGAAACCAAAACACTGTTACCTTAATTAAGCGTTTGCATATAAGCAAATTTAGTACTATTAGTATTATTATTATTAATGTTATTGTTATTAATATGACAACTAAAGACAACTCTGAAACCTTTAGTGACTTTTATGTCTTTTCCTTTTTTCTCTACTAAAGTGTTAGACACAGTTAAATTAGTTTAATTTCAGTTTTTCAAACATTTTATTTTAAAGCAAATTTTTGTTAAATATTATTTATATCCAACTCCATAACTCGCTTATGGTTGGTCCTACAAGAAAAATGCAAATAACTATTTTGTATAATATTTTATCAGCTTTAATTTTGAAAGAAAGACAAAAATTCATAGGAGTAACTGTTTTCGAGATATAAGCAAGAAACCAAAAAACTGTTACCTTAATAAAGCGCTTGCATATAAGCAGATTTAGTACTATTAGTATTATTATTATTAATGTTATTGTTATTAATATGACGACTAAAAACGATTCTGAAGACTTTGGTGACTTTTATGTCTTTTTCTTTTTTCTCTACTAAAGTGTTAGACACAATTAATTTAGTTTAATTTCAGTATTTCAAACATTTTATTTTTAAGCAAGTTTTTGTTAAATATTATTTATATCCAACTTTATAACTCGCTTATGGTTGGTCCTACAAGAAAAATGCAAATAACTATTTTGTAGGAAATGTTATCAGCTTTAATTTTGAAAGAAAGATAAAAATTGATAGGAGTAACTGTTTTCGAGATATAAGCAAAAAACCAAAGTAAAAACTGTTACCGTTTCAGAACAAAAATGTAATTCAGTTTTCAATGTTTGAGACGAAGACGAAAATGCAGCATTTAAAATCGACTCTGAAGACTTCAGTGACTTATATGTCACCCCCTTTTTTTTTAATAAAGTATTGAACCTAATAAATTAAGTGTATTTTAAATCACAAGACATTTTCTGTTAAAGCTTTTCTTTTGTAAATATTAATTATTTTCAATCTTATATCTCGCTTATGGTTAGTCCTACATAAAAAATGCAAATAACTATTTTGTAGGAAATTTTATCAGCTTGAATTTCAGTAAAAAGATAAAAATTGATAGGAGTAACTGTTTTCGAGATATGAGCAAGAAACCAAAACACTGTTACCTTAATTAAGCGTTTGCATATAAGCAAATTTAGTACTATTAGTATTATTATTATTAATGTTATTGTTATTAATATGACGATTAAAGACAACTTTGTAACCTTTAGTGACTTTTATGTCTTCTTCTTTTTCCTCTACTAAAGTGTTAGACACAATTAAATTAGTTTAATTTCAGTTTTTCAAACATTTTATTTTAAAGCAAATTTTTGTTAAATATTATTTATAGCCAACTCTATAACTCGCTTATGGTTGGTCCTACAAGAAAAATGCAAATAACTATTTTGTAGGAAATTTTATCAGCTTTAATTTTGACAGAAAGATAAAAATTGATAGGAGTAACTGTTTTCGAGATATAAGCAAAAAACCAATAAGAAAACTGTGACTGTTACTGAACAAAAATGTAATTCAGTTTTCAATGTTTGAGACGAAGACGAAACTGCAGCATTTAAAAACGACTCTGAAGACTTCAGTGACTTTTATGTCACTTCCTTTTTCTTCTAATAAAGTATTGGACCCAATAAATTAAGTGTATTTTAAATCACAAGACATTTTCTGTTAAAGCACTTTTTTTTTAAATATTAATTATTTTCAATCATATATCTCGCTTATGGTTAGTCCTACATGAAAAATGCAAATAACTATTTTGTAGGAAATTTTATCAGCTTGAATTTTAGTAAAAAGATAAAAATTGATAGGAGTAACTGTTTTCGAGACATAAGCAAGAAACCAAAACACTGTTACCTTAATTAAGCGTTTGCATATAAGCAAATTTAGTACTATTAGTATTATTATTATTAATGTTATTGTTATTAATATGACAACTAAAGACAACTCTGAAACCTTTAGTGACTTTTGTGTCTTTTTCTTTTTCCTCTACTAAAGTGTTAGACTCAATTAATTTAGTTTAATTTCGGTTTTTCAAACATTTTATTTTAAAGCAAATTTTTGTTAAATATTATTTATATCCAACTCTATAACTCGCTTATGGTTGGTCCTACAAAAAAATGCAAATAACTATTTTGTAGGAAATTTTATTAGCTTTAATTTTGAAAAAAAGATAAAAATTGATAGGAGTAACTGTTTTCGAGATATAAGCAAGAAACCAAAAAAATGTTACGTTAATTAAGCGTTTGCATATAAGCAAATTTAGTACTATTAGTATTATTATTATTAATGTTATTGTTATTAATATGACGACTAAAGACGACTCTGAAACATTTAGTGACTTTTATGTCTTCTCCTTTTTCCTCTACTAAAGTGTTAGACACAATTAATTTAGTTTAATTCCGGTTTTTCAAGCATTTTATTTTAAAGCAAATTTTTGTTAAATATTATTTATATCCAACTCTATAACTCGTTTATGCTTGGTCCTACAAGAAAAATGTAAATAACTATTTTGTTGGAAATTTTATCAGCTTTAATTTTGAAAGAAAGATAAAATTTGATAGGAGTAACTGTTTTCGAGATATAAGCAAGAAACCAAAAAAATGTTACGTTAATTAAGCGTTTGCATATAAGCAAATTTAGTACTATTAGTATTATTATTATTAATGTTATTGTTATTAATATGACGACTAAAGACGACTCTGAAACATTTAGTGACTTTTATGTCTTCTCCTTTTTCCTCTACTAAAGTGTTAGACACAATTAATTTAGTTTAATTCCGGTTTTTCAAGCATTTTATTTTAAAGCAAATTTTTGTTAAATATTATTTATATCCAACTCTATAACTCGTTTATGCTTGGTCCTACAAGAAAAATGTAAATAACTATTTTGTTGGAAATTTTATCAGCTTTAATTTTGAAAGAAAGATAAAATTTGATAGGAGTAACTGTTTTCGAGATATAAGCAAAAAACCAATAAGAAAACTGTAACTGTTACTGAACAAAAATGTAATTCAGTTTTCAATGTTTGAGACGAAGTCAAAAATGCAGCATTTAAAAACGACTCTGAAGACTTCAGTGACTTTTATGTCACCTCCTTTTTCTTCTAATAAAGTATTGGACCCAACAAATTAAGTGTATTTTAAATCACAAGACATTTTCTGTTAAAACACTTTTTTTTAATTAATAATTATTTTCAAACTTATATCTCGCTTATGGTTAGTTCTACATGAAAAATGCAAATAACTATTTTGTAGGAAATTTTATCACCTTTAATTTTGGTGAAAAAGTAAAAATTGATAGGAGTAACTGTTTTCGAGATATAGGCAAAAAACAAAAAAACTGTTACCTTAATTAAGCGCTTGCATATAAGCAAATTTAGTACTACTAGTATTGTTATTATAAATGTTATTGTTATTAATATGACGACTAAAGACAACTTTAAGACTTTAGTGACTTTTATGTCTCCTCCTTTTTCCTCTACTAAAGTGTTAGACACAATTAATTTAGTTTAATTTCGGTTTTTCAAACATTTTATTTTAAAGCAAATTTTTGTTAAATATTAAAAACTATAAAATGGCTTAGATTGCCTAAAAACACAGATCACACATGATCTTTTGCATAAAAATGAGAAAACGCTCATGTAACACACAAAATAAGCTCCATTTTTCCTTTTTAAAAGTATTATTATTATTATTACTTTTGTTACTATTACTATTATTATTATTATTATTATTGTTATTATTATTATTATTATTATTATTATTATTATTATTATTATTATTATTATTATTATTATTATTATTATTATTATTATTATTATTATTATTATTATTATTATTAAAAACTTATATTAAACAGACAGAAAACGTCGTATTCTGACACAACTTAAAACACAGATCACACATGATCTTTTGCATAGAAATGAGAAAACGCTCATATAACACAAAATAAGCTTCATTTTGGCTTAGAAAACTAAGCTTACTTTTACTACTACTATTATTTTTATTTTTATTATTATTATTATTATTACTATTATTTTTATTATTATTATTACTATTATTATTATTATTATTATTATTATTATTATTATTATTATTATTATTATTAATATTATTATTATTAAAGACCGATTATAACTTTTGTATAGTAAATGTTTTTATACCAGTTTTAAAATGAGTTATTAATTTTAGACAATTTCTTGCCTAAAAACACAGATCACAGATGATCTCTTGCATAGAAATGAGAAAACGCTCAGATAACACAAAATAAGCATCATTTTTGCTTAGAAAAACTAAGCTTTAATTTAGAAAGAAATTTATTATTATAAGTATTATTATTATCATTATTATTATTATTATTATTATTATTATTATTATTAACTTTTGTATAGTAAATGTTTTTATACCAGTTTTAAAATGAGTTATTAATTTTATTCAATTTCTTGCCTAAAAACACAGATCACAGATGATCTCTTGCATAGAAATGAGAAAACGCTCATATAACACACAAAATAAGCATCATTTTTGCTTAGAAAAACTAAGCTTTAATTTAGAAAGAAATTCATTATTATAAGTATTATTATCATTATTATTATTATTATTATTTTTTTTTTTATTACTATTATTATTATTATTATTATTATTATTATTATTATTATTACTATTATTATTATTATTACTATTATTATTATTATTATTATTATTATTATTATTAACTTTTGTATAGTAAATGTTTTTATACCAGTTTTAAAATGAGTTATTAATTTTAGACAATTTCTTGCCTAAAAATACAGATCACAGATGATTTCTTGCATAGAAATGAGAAAGCGCTCATGTAACACACAAAATAAGCTTCATTTTTGCTTAGAAAACTAAGCTTACTTTTATTTCTATTATTATTTTTATTATTATTATTATTATTATTATTATTATTATTATTATTATTATTATTATTATTATTGTTATTATTATTATTATTATTATTGTTATTATTATTATTATTATTAAAAACTTATATTAAACAGACAGAAAACGTCGTATTCTGACACAAAAAAACGAATTACGTTATAGACTTGACGAGAACAGCGTATCTCGGACTCTTATAGGACTCTTATAGGGTCAAAAATTATCAGTTTGGATTAAAACAAATTATTTTTGTTGACTCTCAGTCTGAATTGTTCATCAGTTCAAACAAAAACGGCTTACTTTAGACGATCTTTTGCTTTGAACAAGAAAACTTACATCGAACAGACTAAAAACGTATTAATCGGGCATAAAAGAGCAATTTATGTATCACTTTGAATAAAGGCAGCTAATCCTATTCGTTTCATTGCTTAAAATAGACAAAATTGTTAATAAATCTAACAAAAACGCTGTATTCTAGCACAAAATACTAATTACATTATAGTTTCGACGAGAATAGCTTATTTGGAATGATTCTATGCCTCCAAACGAGTAAATTTTTAATAAACAGATGCCAAACATCATGTTTTGTCCTATAAAGACATTTTATATTGCAGTTTGTATTAAAACAAAATATTTTCGTTGATTCTTTGTTAGAAGCAGCAAACCTAACATTAAAGAATCTGAAAACTTTGTATTCGGACACAAACCACCGAATTTTGTTTCAGTTTAGACAAAAACGGTTGATTTTCGACAATATTTTGCTTTGAACAAGAAAGCTTATATCAAACTGACTAAAAACGTCTTATTTTAGCACAAAACAAAAGATTTGCGTTATAGTCTTAAAGCTGATTCATGCCACAGTTTGGATAAAAACCAATTATTTTTGTTAATTCATTGTTACAAACAAGAAACCTTACATCAAAGAAACTGAAAACCCCTTATTTAGGCACAGAAATTCGAATTACGTTTCAGTCTGGACAAAAACTGCTTATTTTTGACGATCCTTTGTTTTGAACACGAAAACTTACATTAAAAAGATTAAAAACGTCTTATTCTGGCTGAAAACTGCAAATTATATATTACTCTAGATAAAAGCAATTTATCCTGATTACTCCTTTACTTAGAATAGAGTAAACTTGTATAAAACTTAATGAAAACTTTAAATTTCGTCTCAAAGAAATAATTTACGTTATAGTTTTGACCAGCACTGTTTATTTCAAACGAAATTATGATTCGAAACTAATGAACTTTTATGGGGCAGATGCAAAACCACATATTACCATATAAAGCGTTGTTTTAAAGCAAAGTATTACCTTTTGCAACAAGAAATTTCACGTCAAAGAAACTGAAAACTTCGTATCCATGCACAAATATCGAATTACGTATCAGTTTAGGCAAATACAGCTTATTTTAAACGATTCCTTGCTATAAACAAGAAAAATTTTATCAAACATATTAAAAATGTCTTATTCTCGAAAATAAGAGCAAATTATGTATCAGTTTTAACAAAAGCGGATTACTCTGTTTGATTCTATGCTTAGAGTAGAGTAAACTACTATAAAACGTAATGAAAACTCTATATTCAAGCTCAAAAGAACAAATTACGTTATAGTTTTGACAAAAAAAAATTATTTCGGACGACTACATATTTCGAAGTAAGCAAACTTTAATTGAACAAGTGCAAAAGCTAATACTTTGCTTTAAAATAACGATTTATGTGGTAATATGGTATTTTGCATCTGTCCTATAAAAGTTTACTCGTTTCGCTCCATTGAATCATTCGAAATAAATTATTTTGATACAACAACGAAAATAATTTTTTTGTTTAAACTGTAACATGTCGTTTTTATAAAACGAACTAAGACGTTTGGCATCTGTTTAGTGAAGGTTTTCTCGTTTGGGGGCATAAAATCGTTTGAAATTAACAGTTCTGGTCAAAACTATAACGTAAATTATTTCTTTGAGACGAAATTTAAAGTTTTCATTAAGTTTTATACAAGTTTGCTCTATTCTAAGCAAAGGAGTAATCAGGATAAACTGCTTTTATCCAAAGTAATACATAATTTGCAGTTTTGAGCCAGAATAAGATGTTTTTAATCTTTTTAATGTAAGTTTTCGTGTTCAAAAGAAAGAATCGTCTAAAATAAGCAATTTGTGTCCAGACTGAAACGTAATTTGATTTTCTGGGCCTGAATAAGAGGTTTTCAGTTTCTTTGATGTAAGGTTTCTTGTTTGTAACAATGAATAAACGAAAATGATTGGTTTTAATCCAAACTGTGACATAAATCGTTTTTTAAAGGCGAAATCAGACGTTTTGCCTCTGTTCAGTGAAAGTATACTGGTTTCAAAGCATAGAATCGTTTGAAATTAACAGTTCTCATCAAGACTATAACGCAAATCTTTAAAGTGATACAAAGAAATAATTTACGAAATAGTTTTGACCAGAACTGTTAATTTCAAACGATTTTATGCCCCCAAACGAGAAAACTTTCACTAAGCAGATGCCAAACGTCTTAGTTCGCTTTATAAAAGCGACTTATGTTACAGTTTAAACAAAAACAAATTATTTGTGTTGTTGTTGTGTCAAAATAATTTATTTCTAATGATTCAATGGAGCGAAACGGGTAAACTTTTATAGGACAGATGCAAAATACCATATTACCACATAAATCATTATTTTAAAGCAAAGTATTAGCTTTTGCACATGTTCAATTAAAGTTTGCTTACTTCGAAGTATGTAATCGTCCGAAATATTTTTTTTTGTCAAAACTATAACGTAATTTGTTCTTTTGAGCTTGAATATAGAGTTTTCATTACGTTTTATAGTAGTTTACTCTACTCTAAGCATAGAATCAAACAGAGTAATCCGCTTTTGTTAAAACTGATACATAATTTGCTCTTATTTTCGAGAATAAGACGTTTTCAATATGCTTGATAAAATTTTTCTTGTTTATAGCAAGGAATCGTTTAAAATAAGCTGTATTTGCCTAAACTGATACGTAATTAGATATTTATGTATGGATACGAAGTTTTCAGTTTCTTTGACGTGAAATTTCTTGTTGCAAAAGGTAATACTTTGCTTTAAAACAACGCTTTATATGGTAATATGTGGTTTTGCATCTGCCCCATAAAAGTTCATTAGTTTCGAATCATAATTTCGTTTGAAATAAACAGTGCTGGTCAAAACTATAACGTAAATTATTTCTTTGAGACGAAATTTAAAGTTTTCATTAAGTTTTATACAAGTTTACTCTATTCTAAGTAAAGGAGTAATCAGAATAAATTGCTTTTATCTAGAGTAATATATAATTTGCAGTTTTCAGCCAGAATAAGACGTTTTTAATCTTTTTAATGTAAGTTTTCGTGTTCAAAACAAAGGATCGTCTAAAATAAGCAGTTTTTGTCCAGACTGAAACGTAATTCGAATTTCTGTGCCTAAATAAGGGGTTTTCAGTTTCTTTGATGTAAGGTTTCTTGTTTGTAACAATGAATTAACAAAAATAATTGGTTTTTATCCAAACTGTGGCATGAATCAGCTTTAAGACTATAACGCAAATCTTTTGTTTTGTGCTAAAATAAGACGTTTTTAGTCAGTTTGATATAAGCTTTCTTGTTCAAAGCAAAATATTGTCGAAAATCAACCGTTTTTGTCTAAACTGAAACAAAATTCGGTGGTTTGTGTCCGAATACAAAGTTTTCAGATTCTTTAATGTTAGGTTTGCTGCTTCTAACAAAGAATCAACGAAAATATTTTGTTTTAATACAAACTGCAATATAAAATGTCTTTATAGGACAAAACATGATGTTTGGCATCTGTTTATTAAAAATTTACTCGTTTGGAAGCATAGAATCATTCCAAATAAGCTATTCTCGTCGAAACTATAATGTAATTAGTATTTTGTGCTAGAATACAGCGTTTTTGTTAGATTTATTAACAATTTTGTCTATTTTAAGCAATGAAACGAATAGGATTAGCTGCCTTTATCCAAAGTGATACATAAATTGCTCTTTTATGCCAGATTAATACGTTTTTAGTCTGTTCGATGTAAGTTTTCTTGTTCAAAGCAAAAGATCGTCTAAAGTAAGCCGTTTTTGTTTGAACTGATGAACAATTCAGACTGAGAGTCAACAAAAATAATTTGTTTTATTCCAAACTGATAATTTTTGACCCTATAAGAGTCCTATAAGAGTCCAAGATACGCCGTTCTCGTCAAGTCTATAACGTAATCCGTTTTTTTGTGTCAGAATACGACGTTTTCTGTCTGTTTAATATAAGTTTTTAATAATAATAATAATAATAACAATAATAATAATAATAATAATAATAATAATAATAATGATAATAATACTTATAATAATGAATTTCTTTCTAAATTAAAGCTTAGTTTTTCTAAGCAAAAATGATGCTTATTTTGTGTGTTATATGAGCGCTTTCTCATTTCTATGCAAGAAATCATCTGTGATCTGTATTTTTAGGCAAGAAATTGTCTAAAATTAATAACTCATTTTAAAACTGGTATAAAAACATTTACTATACAAAAGTTAATAATAATAATAATAACAATAATAATAATAATAATAATAATAATAATAATAATAATAATAATAATAAAAATAATAATAGAAATAAAAGTAAGCTTAGTTTTCTAAGCAAAAATGAAGCTTATTTTGTGTGTTATATGAGCGCTTTCTCATTTCTATGCAAGAAATCATCTGTGATCTGTACTTTTAGGCAAGAAATTGTCTAAAATTAATAACTCATTTTAAAACTGGTATAAAAACATTTACTATACAAAAGTTAATAATAATAATAATAATAATAATAATAATAATAATAGTAATAATAATAATAATAATAATAGTAATAAAAGAGACAATAATAATAATAATAATAATAATAATAATAATAATAATGACAATAATACTTATAATAATAAATTTCTTTCTAAATTAAAGCTTAGTTTTTCTAAGCTAAAATGAAGCTTATTTTGTGTGTTATATGAGCGCTTTCTCATTTCTATGCAAGAGATCATCTGTGATCTGTGTTTTTAGGCAAGAAATTGAATAAAATTAATAACTCATTTTAAAACTGGTATAAAAACATTTACTATACAAAAGTTATAATCGGTCTTTAATAATAATAATATTAATAATAATAATAATAATAATAATAATAATAATAATAATAATAATAATAATAATAATAATAATAATAATAATAATAGTAATAATAATAAAAATAATAGTAATAATAATAATAATAATAAAAATAAAAATAATAGTAGTAGTAAAAGTAAGCTTAGTTTTCTAAGCCAAAATGAAGCTTATTTTGTGTTATATGAGCGTTTTCTCATTTCTATGCAAAAGATCATGTGTGATCTGTGTTTTAAGTTGTGTCAGAATACGACGTTTTCTGTCTGCTTAATATAAGTTTTTAATAATAATAATAATAATAATAATAATAATAATAATAATAATAATAATAATAACAATAATAATAATAATAATAATAATAATAATAATAGTAATAGTAACAAAAGTAATAATAATAATAATACTTTTAAAAAGGAAAAATGGAGCTTATTTTGTGTGTTACATGAGCGTTTTCTCATTTTTATGCAAAAGATCATGTGTGATCTGTGTTTTTAGGCAATCTAAGCCATTTTATAGTTTTTAATATTTAACAAAAATTTGCTTTAAAATAAAATGTTTGAAAAACCGAAATAAACCGAAATTAAACTAAATTAATTGTGTCTAACACTTTAGTAGAGGAAAAAGGAGGAGACATAAAAGTCACTAAAGTCTTAAAGTTGTTTTTAGTCGTCATATTAATAACAATAACATTTATAATAACAATACTGGTAGTACTAAATTTGCTTATATGCAAGCGCTTAATTAAGGTAACAGTTTTTTTGTTTTTTGCCTATATCTCGAAAACAGTTACTCCTATCAATTTTTACTTTTTCACCAAAATTAAAGGTGATAAAATTTCCTACAAAATAGTTATTTGCATTTTTCATGTAGAACTAACCATAAGCGAGATATAAGTTTGAAAATAATTATTAATTAAAAAAAAGTGTTTTAACAGAAAATGTCTTGTGATTTAAAATACACTTAATTTGTTGGGTCCAATACTTTATTAGAAGAAAAAGGAGGTGACATAAAAGTCACTGAAGTCTTCAGAGTCGTTTTTAAATGCTGCATTTTTGACTTCGTCTCAAACATTGAAAACTGAATTACATTTTTGTTTAGTAACAGTTACAGTTTTCTTATTGGTTTTTTGCTTATATCTCGAAAACAGTTACTCCTATCAAATTTTATCTTTCTTTCAAAATTAAAGCTGATAAAATTTCCAACAAAATAGTTATTTACATTTTTCTTGTAGGACCAAGCATAAACGAGTTATAGAGTTGGATATAAATAATATTTAACAAAAATTTGCTTTAAAATAAAATGCTTGAAAAACCGGAATTAAACTAAATTAATTGTGTCTAACACTTTAGTAGAGGAAAAAGGAGAAGACATAAAAGTCACTAAATGTTTCAGAGTCGTCTTTAGTCGTCATATTAATAACAATAACATTAATAATAATAATACTAATAGTACTAAAGTTGCTTAGATGCAAACGCTTAATTAAGGTAACAGTGTTTTGGTTTCTTGCTTATATCTCGAAAACAGTTACTCCTATCAATTTTTATCTTTTTACTAAAATTCAAGCTGATAAAATTTCCTACAAAATAGTTATTTGCATTTTTCATGTAGGACTAACCATAAGCGAGATATATGATTGAAAATAATTAATATTTAAAAAAAAAGTGCTTTAACAGAAAATGTCTTGTGATTTAAAATACACTTAATTTATTGGGTCCAATACTTTATTAGAAGAAAAAGAAAGTGACATAAAAGTCACTGAAGTCTTCAGAGTCGTTTTTAAATGCTGCAGTTTCGTCTTCGTCTCAAACATTGAAAACTGAATTACATTTTTGTTCAGTAACAGTCACAGATTTCTTATTGGTTTTTTGCTTATATCTCGAGAACAGTTACTCCTATCAATTTTTATCTTTCTGTCAAAATTAAAGCTGATAAAATTTCTTACAAAATAGTTATTTGCATTTTTCTTGTAGGACCAACCATAAGCGAGTTATAGAGTTGGATATAAATAATATTTAACAAAAATTTGCTTTAAAATAAAATGTTTGAAAAACTGAAATTAAACTAATTTAATTGTGTCTAACACTTTAGTAGAGGAAAAAAGAAGAAGACATAAAAGTCACTAAAGGTTTCAAAGTTGTCTTTAATCGTCATATTAATAACAATAACATTAATAATAATAATACTAATAGTACTAAATTTGTTTATATGCAAACGCTTAATTAAGGTAACAGTGTTTTGGTTTCTTGCTCATATCTCGAAAACAGTTACTCCTATCAATTTTTATCTTTTCACTAAAATTCAAGCTGATAAAATTTCCTACAAAATAGTTATTTGCATTTTTTATGTAGGACTAACCATAAGCGAGATATAAGATTGAAAATAATTAATATTTAAAAAAGAAGTGCTTTAACAGAAAATGTCTTGTGATTTAAAATACACTTAATTTATTAGGTCCAATACTTTATTAAAAAAAAAAAGGGGGTGACATATAAGTCACTGAAGTCTTTAGAGTCGATTTTAAATGCTGCATTTTCGTCTTCGTCTCAAACATTGAAAACTGATTTACATTTTTGTTCTGAAACGGTAACAGTTTTTACTTTGGTTTTTTGCTTATATCTCGAAAACAGTTACTCCTATCAATTTTTATCTTTCTTTCAAAATTAAAGCTGATAACATTTCCTACAAAATAGTTATTTGCATTTTTCTTGTAGGACCAACCATAAGCGAGTTATAAAGTTGGATATAAATAATATTTAACAAAAACTTGCTTAAAAATAAAATGTTTGAAATACTGAAATTAAACTAAATTAATTGTGTCTAACACTTTAGTAGAGAAAAAAGAAAAAGACATAAAAGTCACCAAAGTCTTCAGAATCGTTTTTAGTCGTCATATTAATAACAATAACATTAATAATAATAATACTAATAGTACTAAATCTGCTTATATGCAAGCGCTTTATTAAGGTAACAGTTTTTTGGTTTCTTGCTTATATCTCGAAAACAGTTACTCCTATGAATTTTTGTCTTTCTTTTAAAATTAAAGCTGATAAAATATTCTACAAAATAGTTATTTGCATTTTTCTTGTAGGACCAACCATAAGCGAGTTATAGAGTTGGATATAAATAATATTTATCAAAAATTTGCTTTAAAATAAAATGTTTGAAAAACTGAAATTAAACTAATTTAACTGTGTCTAACACTTTAGTAGAGAAAAAAGGAAAAGACATAAAAGTCACTAAAGGTTTCAGAGTTGTCTTTAGTTGTCATATTAATAACAATAACATTAATAATAATAATACTAATAGTACTAAATTTGCTTATATGCAAACGCTTAATTAAGGTAACAGTGTTTTGGTTTCTTGCTTATATCTCGAAAACAGTTACTCCTATCAATTTTTATTTTTGTACTAAAATTCAAGCTGATAAAATTTCCTACAAAATAGTTATTTGCATTTTTCATGTAGGACTAACCATAAGCGAGATATATGATTGAAAATAATTAATATTTAAAAAAAAAGTGCTTTAACAGAAAATGTCTTGTGATTTAAAATACACTTAATTTATTGGGTCCAATACTTTATTAGAAGAAAAAGGAAGTGACATAAAAGTCACTGAAGTCTTCAGAGTCGTTTTTAAATGCTGCAGTTTCGTCTTCGTCTCAAACATTGAAAACCGAATTACATTTTTGTTCAGTAACAGTCACAGTTTTCTTATTGGTTTTTTGCTTATATCTCGAAAACAGTTACTCTTATCAATTTTTATCTTTCTTTCAAAATTAAAGCTGATAAAATTTCCTACAAAATAGTTATTTGCATTTTTCTTGTAGGACCAACCATAAGCGAGTTATAGAGTTGGATATAAATAATATTTAACAAAAATTTGCTTTAAAATAAAATGTTTGGAAAACTGAAATTAAACTAATTTAATTGTGTCTAACACTTTAGTAGAGGAAAAAGAAGAAGACATAAAAGTCACTAAAGGTTTCAAAGTTGTCTTTAATCGTCATATTAATAACAATAACATTAATAATAATAATACTAATAGTACTAAATTTGCTTATATGCAAACGCTTAATTAAGGTAACAGTGTTTTGGTTTCTTGCTCATATCTCGAAAACAGTTACTCCTATCAATTTTTATCTTTTTACTAAAATTCAAGCTGATAAAATTTCCTACAAAATAGTTATTTGCATTTTTTATGTAGGACTAACCATAAGCGAGATATAAGATTGAAAATAATTAATATTTAAAAAAGAAGTGCTTTAACAGAAAATGTCTTGTGATTTAAAATACACTTAATTTATTAGGTCCAATACTTTATTAGAAAAAAAGGGAGTGACATATAAGTCACTGAAGTCTTCAGAGTCGATTTTAAATGCGGCATTTTCGTCTTCGTCTCAAACATTGAATACTGAATATCTCGAAAACAGTTACTCCTATCAATTTTTATCTTTTTTTCAAAATTAAAGCTGATAAAATTTCCTACAAAATAGTTAATTGCATTTTTCTTGTAGGACCAACCATAAGCGAGTTATAGAGTTGGATATAAATAATATTTAACAAAAATTTGCTTTAAAATAAAATGTTTGAAAAACTGAAATTAAACTAATTTAATTGTGTCTAACACTTTAGTAGAGGAAAAAGAAGAAGACATAAAAGTCACTAAAGGTTTCAAAGTTGTCTTTAATCGTAATATTAATAACAATAACATTAATAATAATACTAATAGTACTAAATTTGCTTATATGCAAACGCTTAATTAAGGTAACAGTGTTTTGGTTTCTTGCTTATATCTCGAAAACAGTTACTCCTATCAATTTTTATCTTTTTACTAAAATTAAAGCTGATAAAATTTCCTACAAAATAGTTAATTGCATTTTTAATGTAGGACTAACCATAAGCGAGATATAAGTTTGAAAATAATTAAAATTTAAAAAAAAGTGCTTCAACAGAAAATGTCTTGTGATTTAAAATACACTTAATTTATTGGGTCCAATACTTTATTAGAAGAAAAAAGAGGTGACAGAAAGGTCACTGAAGTCTTTAGAGTCGTTTGTAAATGCTGCATTTTCGTCTTCGTCTCAAACATTGAAAACTGAATTACATTTTTGTTCAGTAACTGTTACAGTTTTCTTATTGGTTTTTTGCTTATATCTCGAAAACAGTTACTCCTATCAATTTTTATCTTTCTTTTAAAATTAAAGCTGATAAAGCTTCCTACAAAATAGTTTGCATTTTTCTTGTAGGACCAACCATAAGCGAGTTATAGAGTTGGATATAAATAATATTTAACAAAAATTTGCTTTAAATAAAATGTTTGAAAAACCGAAATTAAACTAAATTAATTGAGTCTAACACTTTAGTAGAGAAAAAAGAAAAAGACATAAAAGTCACCAAAGTCTTCAGAATCGTTTTTAGTCGTCATATTAATAACAATAACATTAATAATAATAATACTAATAGTACTAAATCTGCTTATATGCAAGCGCTTTATTAAGGTAACAGTTTTTTGGTTTCTTGCTTATATCTCGAAAACAGTTACTCCTATCAATTTTTATCTTTTTTTCAAAATTAAAGCTGATAAAATTTCCTACAAAATAGTTATTTGCATTTTTCTTGTAGGACCAACCATAAGCGAGTTATAGAGTTGGATATAAATAATATTTAACAAAAATTTGCTTTAAAATAAAATGTTTGAAAAACTGAAATTAAACTAATTTAATTGTGTCTAACACTTTAGTAGAGGAAAAAGAAGAAGACATAAAAGTCACTAAAGGTTTCAAAGTTGTCTTTAATCGTCATATTAATAACAATAACATTAATAATAATAATACTAATAGTACTAAATTTGCTTATATGCAAACGCTTAATTAAGGTAACAGTGTTTTGGTTTCTTGCTCATATCTCGAAAACAGTTACTCCTATCAATTTTTATTTTTTTACTAAAATTCAAGCTGATAAAATTTCCTACAAAATAATTATTTGCATTTTTTATGTAGGACTAACCATAAGCGAGATATAAGATTGAAAATAATTAATATTTAAAAAAGAAGTGCTTTAACAGAAAATGTCTTGTGATTTAAAATACACTTAATTTATTAGGTCCAATACTTTATTAGAAAAAAAGGGGGTGACATTATAAGTCACTGAAGTCTTCAGAGTCGATTTTGAATGCTGCATTTTCGTCTTCGTCTCAAACATTGAAAACTGAATTATATTTTTGTTCTGAAACGGTAACAGTTTTTACTTTGGTTTTTTGCTTATATCTCGAAAACAGTTACTCCTATCAATTTTTATCTTTCTTCCAAAATTAAAGCTGATAACATTTTCTACAAAATAGTTATTTGCATTTTTCTTGTAGGACCAACCATAAGCGAGTTATAAAGTTGGATATAAATAATATTTAACAAAAACTTGCTTAAAAATAAAATGTTTGAAATACTGAAATTAAACTAAATTAATTGTGTCTAACACTTTAGTAGAGGAAAAAGAAGAAGACATAAAAGTCACTAAAGGTTTCAAAGTTGTCTTTAATCGTCATATTAATAACAATAACATTAATAATAATAATACTAATAGTACTAAATTTGCTTATATGCAAACGCTTAATTAAGGTAACAGTGTTTTGGTTTCTTGCTCATATCTCGAAAACAGTTACTCCTATCAATTTTTATCTTTTTACTAAAATTCAAGCTGATAAAATTTCCTACAAAATAATTATTTGCATTTTTTATGTAGGACTAACCATAAGCGAGATATAAGATTGAAAATAATTAATATTTAAAAAAGAAGTGCTTTAACAGAAAATGTCTTGTGATTTAAAATACACTTAATTTATTAGGTCCAATACTTTATTAGAAAAAAAGGGGGTGACATATAAGTCACTGAAGTCTTTAGAGTCGATTTTGAATGCTGCATTTTCGTCTTCGTCTCAAACATTGAAAACTGAATTATATTTTTGTTCTGAAACGGTAACAGTTTTTACTTTGGTTTTTTGCTTATATCTCGAAAACAGTTACTCCTATCAATTTTTATCTTTCTTCCAAAATTAAAGCTGATAACATTTTCTACAAAATAGTTATTTGCATTTTTCTTGTAGGACCAACCATAAGCGAGTTATAAAGTTGGATATAAATAATATTTAACAAAAACTTGCTTAAAAATAAAATGTTTGAAATACTGAAATTAAACTAAATTAATTGTGTCTAACACTTTAGTAGAGGAAAAAGAAGAAGACATAAAAGTCACTAAAGGTTTCAAAGTTGTCTTTAATCGTCATATTAATAACAATAACATTAATAATAATAATACTAATAGTACTAAATTTGCTTATATGCAAACGCTTAATTAAGGTAACAGTGTTTTGGTTTCTTGCTCATATCTCGAAAACAGTTACTCCTATCAATTTTTATCTTTTTACTAAAATTCAAGCTGATAAAATTTCCTACAAAATAATTATTTGCATTTTTTATGTAGGACTAACCATAAGCGAGATATAAGATTGAAAATAATTAATATTTAAAAAAGAAGTGCTTTAACAGAAAATGTCTTGTGATTTAAAATACACTTAATTTATTAGGTCCAATACTTTATTAGAAAAAAAGGGGGTGACATATAAGTCACTGAAGTCTTCAGAGTCGATTTTGAATGCTGCATTTTCGTCTTCGACTCAAACATTGAAAACTGAATTATATTTTTGTTCTGAAACGGTAACAGTTTTTACTTTGGTTTTTTGCTTATATCTCGAAAACAGTTACTCCTATCAATTTTTATCTTTCTTCCAAAATTAAAGCTGATAACATTTTCTACAAAATAGTTATTTGCATTTTTCTTGTAGGACCAACCATAAGCGAGTTATAAAGTTGGATATAAATAATATTTAACAAAAACTTGCTTAAAAATAAAATGTTTGAAATACTGAAATTAAACTAAATTAATTGTGTCTAACACTTTAGTAGAGGAAAAAGAAGAAGACATAAAAGTCACTAAAGGTTTCAAAGTTGTCTTTAATCGTCATATTAATAACAATAACATTAATAATAATAATACTAATAGTACTAAATTTGCTTATATGCAAACGCTTAATTAAGGTAACAGTGTTTTGGTTTCTTGCTCATATCTCGAAAACAGTTACTCCTATCAATTTTTATCTTTTTACTAAAATTCAAGCTGATAAAATTTCCTACAAAATAATTATTTGCATTTTTTATGTAGGACTAACCATAAGCGAGATATAAGATTGAAAATAATTAATATTTAAAAAAGAAGTGCTTTAACAGAAAATGTCTTGTGATTTAAAATACACTTAATTTATTAGGTCCAATACTTTATTAGAAAAAAAGGGGGTGACATTATAAGTCACTGAAGTCTTCAGAGTCGATTTTGAATGCTGCATTTTCGTCTTCGTCTCAAACATTGAAAACTGAATTATATTTTTGTTCTGAAACGGTAACAGTTTTTACTTTGGTTTTTTGCTTATATCTCGAAAACAGTTACTCCTATCAATTTTTATCTTTCTTCCAAAATTAAAGCTGATAACATTTTCTACAAAATAGTTATTTGCATTTTTCTTGTAGGACCAACCATAAGCGAGTTATAAAGTTGGATATAAATAATATTTAACAAAAACTTGCTTAAAAATAAAATGTTTGAAATACTGAAATTAAACTAAATTAATTGTGTCTAACACTTTAGTAGAGGAAAAAGAAGAAGACATAAAAGTCACTAAAGGTTTCAAAGTTGTCTTTAATCGTCATATTAATAACAATAACATTAATAATAATAATACTAATAGTACTAAATTTGCTTATATGCAAACGCTTAATTAAGGTAACAGTGTTTTGGTTTCTTGCTCATATCTCGAAAACAGTTACTCCTATCAATTTTTATCTTTTTACTAAAATTCAAGCTGATAAAATTTCCTACAAAATAATTATTTGCATTTTTTATGTAGGACTAACCATAAGCGAGATATAAGATTGAAAATAATTAATATTTAAAAAAGAAGTGCTTTAACAGAAAATGTCTTGTGATTTAAAATACACTTAATTTATTAGGTCCAATACTTTATTAGAAAAAAAGGGGGTGACATATAAGTCACTGAAGTCTTTAGAGTCGATTTTGAATGCTGCATTTTCGTCTTCGTCTCAAACATTGAAAACTGAATTATATTTTTGTTCTGAAACGGTAACAGTTTTTACTTTGGTTTTTTGCTTATATCTCGAAAACAGTTACTCCTATCAATTTTTATCTTTCTTCCAAAATTAAAGCTGATAACATTTTCTACAAAATAGTTATTTGCATTTTTCTTGTAGGACCAACCATAAGCGAGTTATAAAGTTGGATATAAATAATATTTAACAAAAACTTGCTTAAAAATAAAATGTTTGAAATACTGAAATTAAACTAAATTAATTGTGTCTAACACTTTAGTAGAGGAAAAAGAAGAAGACATAAAAGTCACTAAAGGTTTCAAAGTTGTCTTTAATCGTCATATTAATAACAATAACATTAATAATAATAATACTAATAGTACTAAATTTGCTTATATGCAAACGCTTAATTAAGGTAACAGTGTTTTGGTTTCTTGCTCATATCTCGAAAACAGTTACTCCTATCAATTTTTATCTTTTTACTAAAATTCAAGCTGATAAAATTTCCTACAAAATAATTATTTGCATTTTTTATGTAGGACTAACCATAAGCGAGATATAAGATTGAAAATAATTTATATTTAAAAAAGAAGTGCTTTAACAGAAAATGTCTTGTGATTTAAAATACACTTAATTTATTAGGTCCAATACTTTATTAGAAAAAAAGGGGGTGACATATAAGTCACTGAAGTCTTCAGAGTCGATTTTGAATGCTGCATTTTCGTCTTCGTCTCAAACATTGAAAACTGAATTATATTTTTGTTCTGAAACGGTAACAGTTTTTACTTTGGTTTTTTGCTTATATCTCGAAAACAGTTACTCCTATCAATTTTTATCTTTCTTTTAAAATTAAAGCTGATAAAGCTTCCTACAAAATAGTTTGCATTTTTCTTGTAGGACCAACCATAAGCGAGTTATAGAGTTGGATATAAATAATATTTAACAAAAATTTGCTTTAAATAAAATGTTTGAAAAACCGAAATTAAACTAAATTAATTGAGTCTAACACTTTAGTAGAGAAAAAAGAAAAAGACATAAAAGTCACCAAAGTCTTCAGAATCGTTTTTAGTCGTCATATTAATAACAATAACATTAATAATAATAATACTAATAGTACTAAATCTGCTTATATGCAAGCGCTTTATTAAGGTAACAGTTTTTTGGTTTCTTGCTTATATCTCGAAAACAGTTACTCCTATCAATTTTTATCTTTTTTTCAAAATTAAAGCTGATAAAATTTCCTACAAAATAGTTATTTGCATTTTTCTTGTAGGACCAACCATAAGCGAGTTATAGAGTTGGATATAAATAATATTTAACAAAAATTTGCTTTAAAATAAAATGTTTGAAAAACTGAAATTAAACTAATTTAATTGTGTCTAACACTTTAGTAGAGGAAAAAGAAGAAGACATAAAAGTCACTAAAGGTTTCAAAGTTGTCTTTAATCGTCATATTAATAACAATAACATTAATAATAATAATACTAATAGTACTAAATTTGCTTATATGCAAACGCTTAATTAAGGTAACAGTGTTTTGGTTTCTTGCTCATATCTCGAAAACAGTTACTCCTATCAATTTTTATTTTTTTACTAAAATTCAAGCTGATAAAATTTCCTACAAAATAATTATTTGCATTTTTTATGTAGGACTAACCATAAGCGAGATATAAGATTGAAAATAATTAATATTTAAAAAAGAAGTGCTTTAACAGAAAATGTCTTGTGATTTAAAATACACTTAATTTATTAGGTCCAATACTTTATTAGAAAAAAAGGGGGTGACATTATAAGTCACTGAAGTCTTCAGAGTCGATTTTGAATGCTGCATTTTCGTCTTCGTCTCAAACATTGAAAACTGAATTATATTTTTGTTCTGAAACGGTAACAGTTTTTACTTTGGTTTTTTGCTTATATCTCGAAAACAGTTACTCCTATCAATTTTTATCTTTCTTCCAAAATTAAAGCTGATAACATTTTCTACAAAATAGTTATTTGCATTTTTCTTGTAGGACCAACCATAAGCGAGTTATAAAGTTGGATATAAATAATATTTAACAAAAACTTGCTTAAAAATAAAATGTTTGAAATACTGAAATTAAACTAAATTAATTGTGTCTAACACTTTAGTAGAGGAAAAAGAAGAAGACATAAAAGTCACTAAAGGTTTCAAAGTTGTCTTTAATCGTCATATTAATAACAATAACATTAATAATAATAATACTAATAGTACTAAATTTGCTTATATGCAAACGCTTAATTAAGGTAACAGTGTTTTGGTTTCTTGCTCATATCTCGAAAACAGTTACTCCTATCAATTTTTATCTTTTTACTAAAATTCAAGCTGATAAAATTTCCTACAAAATAATTATTTGCATTTTTTATGTAGGACTAACCATAAGCGAGATATAAGATTGAAAATAATTAATATTTAAAAAAGAAGTGCTTTAACAGAAAATGTCTTGTGATTTAAAATACACTTAATTTATTAGGTCCAATACTTTATTAGAAAAAAAGGGGGTGACATATAAGTCACTGAAGTCTTTAGAGTCGATTTTGAATGCTGCATTTTCGTCTTCGTCTCAAACATTGAAAACTGAATTATATTTTTGTTCTGAAACGGTAACAGTTTTTACTTTGGTTTTTTGCTTATATCTCGAAAACAGTTACTCCTATCAATTTTTATCTTTCTTCCAAAATTAAAGCTGATAACATTTTCTACAAAATAGTTATTTGCATTTTTCTTGTAGGACCAACCATAAGCGAGTTATAAAGTTGGATATAAATAATATTTAACAAAAACTTGCTTAAAAATAAAATGTTTGAAATACTGAAATTAAACTAAATTAATTGTGTCTAACACTTTAGTAGAGGAAAAAGAAGAAGACATAAAAGTCACTAAAGGTTTCAAAGTTGTCTTTAATCGTCATATTAATAACAATAACATTAATAATAATAATACTAATAGTACTAAATTTGCTTATATGCAAACGCTTAATTAAGGTAACAGTGTTTTGGTTTCTTGCTCATATCTCGAAAACAGTTACTCCTATCAATTTTTATCTTTTTACTAAAATTCAAGCTGATAAAATTTCCTACAAAATAATTATTTGCATTTTTTATGTAGGACTAACCATAAGCGAGATATAAGATTGAAAATAATTAATATTTAAAAAAGAAGTGCTTTAACAGAAAATGTCTTGTGATTTAAAATACACTTAATTTATTAGGTCCAATACTTTATTAGAAAAAAAGGGGGTGACATATAAGTCACTGAAGTCTTCAGAGTCGATTTTGAATGCTGCATTTTCGTCTTCGTCTCAAACATTGAAAACTGAATTATATTTTTGTTCTGAAACGGTAACAGTTTTTACTTTGGTTTTTTGCTTATATCTCGAAAACAGTTACTCCTATCAATTTTTATCTTTCTTCCAAAATTAAAGCTGATAACATTTTCTACAAAATAGTTATTTGCATTTTTCTTGTAGGACCAACCATAAGCGAGTTATAAAGTTGGATATAAATAATATTTAACAAAAACTTGCTTAAAAATAAAATGTTTGAAATACTGAAATTAAACTAAATTAATTGTGTCTAACACTTTAGTAGAGGAAAAAGAAGAAGACATAAAAGTCACTAAAGGTTTCAAAGTTGTCTTTAATCGTCATATTAATAACAATAACATTAATAATAATAATACTAATAGTACTAAATTTGCTTATATGCAAACGCTTAATTAAGGTAACAGTGTTTTGGTTTCTTGCTCATATCTCGAAAACAGTTACTCCTATCAATTTTTATCTTTTTACTAAAATTCAAGCTGATAAAATTTCCTACAAAATAATTATTTGCATTTTTTATGTAGGACTAACCATAAGCGAGATATAAGATTGAAAATAATTAATATTTAAAAAAGAAGTGCTTTAACAGAAAATGTCTTGTGATTTAAAATACACTTAATTTATTAGGTCCAATACTTTATTAGAAAAAAAGGGGGTGACATATAAGTCACTGAAGTCTTTAGAGTCGATTTTGAATGCTGCATTTTCGTCTTCGTCTCAAACATTGAAAACTGAATTATATTTTTGTTCTGAAACGGTAACAGTTTTTACTTTGGTTTTTTGCTTATATCTCGAAAACAGTTACTCCTATCAATTTTTATCTTTCTTCCAAAATTAAAGCTGATAACATTTTCTACAAAATAGTTATTTGCATTTTTCTTGTAGGACCAACCATAAGCGAGTTATAAAGTTGGATATAAATAATATTTAACAAAAACTTGCTTAAAAATAAAATGTTTGAAATACTGAAATTAAACTAAATTAATTGTGTCTAACACTTTAGTAGAGGAAAAAGAAGAAGACATAAAAGTCACTAAAGGTTTCAAAGTTGTCTTTAATCGTCATATTAATAACAATAACATTAATAATAATAATACTAATAGTACTAAATTTGCTTATATGCAAACGCTTAATTAAGGTAACAGTGTTTTGGTTTCTTGCTCATATCTCGAAAACAGTTACTCCTATCAATTTTTATCTTTTTACTAAAATTCAAGCTGATAAAATTTCCTACAAAATAATTATTTGCATTTTTTATGTAGGACTAACCATAAGCGAGATATAAGATTGAAAATAATTAATATTTAAAAAAGAAGTGCTTTAACAGAAAATGTCTTGTGATTTAAAATACACTTAATTTATTAGGTCCAATACTTTATTAGAAAAAAAGGGGGTGACATATAAGTCACTGAAGTCTTTAGAGTCGATTTTGAATGCTGCATTTTCGTCTTCGTCTCAAACATTGAAAACTGAATTATATTTTTGTTCTGAAACGGTAACAGTTTTTACTTTGGTTTTTTGCTTATATCTCGAAAACAGTTACTCCTATCAATTTTTATCTTTCTTTCAAAATTAAAGCTGATAAAATTTCCTACAAAATAGTTATTTGCATTTTTCTTGTAGGACCAACCATAAGCGAGTTATAGAGTTGGATATAAATAATATTTAACAAAAATTTGCTTTAAAATGAAATGTTTGAAAAACTGAAATTAAACTAATTTAATTGTGTCTAACACTTTAGTAGAGGAAAAAGAAGAAAACATAAAAGTCACTAAAGGTTTCAAAGTTGTCTTTAATCGTCATATTAATAACAATAACATTAATAATAATAATACTAATAGTACTAAATTTGCTTATATGCAAACGCTTAATTAAGGTAACAGTGTTTTGGTTTCTTGCTCATATCTCGAAAACAGTTACTCCTATCAATTTTTATCTTTTTACTAAAATTCAAGCTGATAAAATTTCCTACAAAATAATTATTTGCATTTTTTATGTAGGACTAACCATAAGCGAGATATAAGATTGAAAATAATTAATATTTAAAAAAGAAGTGCTTTAACAGAAAATGTCTTGTGATTTAAAATACACTTAATTTATTAGGTCCAATACTTTATTAGAAAAAAAGGGGGTGACATATAAGTCACTGAAGTCTTCAGAGTCGATTTTGAATGCTGCATTTTCGTCTTCGTCTCAAACATTGAAAACTGAATTATATTTTTGTTCTGAAACGGTAACAGTTTTTACTTTGGTTTTTTGCTTATATCTCGAAAACAGTTACTCCTATCAATTTTTATCTTTCTTTCAAAATTAAAGCTGATAACATTTTGTACAAAATAGTTATTTGCATTTTTCTTGTAGGACCAACCATAAGCGAGTTATAAAGTTGGATATAAATAATATTTAACAAAAACTTGCTTAAAAATAAAATGTTTGAAATACTGAAATTAAACTAAATTAATTGTGTCTAACACTTTAGTAGAGAAAAAAGAAAAAGACATAAAAGTCACCAAAGTCTTCAGAATCGTTTTTAGTCGTCATATTAATAACAATAACATTAATAATAATAATACTAATAGTACTAAATCTGCTTATATGCAAGCGCTTTATTAAGGTAACAGTTTTTTGGTTTCTTGCTTATATCTCGAAAACAGTTACTCCTATGAATTTTTGTCTTTTTTTCAAAATTAAAGCTGATAAAATTTCCTACAAAATAGTTATTTGCATTTTTCTTGTAGGACCAACCATAAACGAGTTATAGAGTTGGATATAAATAATATTTAACAAAAATTTGCTTTAAAATAAAATGTTTGAAAAACTGAAATTAAACTAATTTAATTGTGTCTAACACTTTAGTAGAGGAAAAAGGAAAAGACATAAAAGTCACTAAAGGTTTCAGAGTTGTCTTTAGTTGTCATATTAATAACAATAACATTAATAATAATAATACTAATAGTACTAAATTTGCTTATATGCAAACGCTTAATTAAGGTAACAGTGTTTTGGTTTCTTGCTTATATCTCGAAAACAGTTACTCCTATCAATTTTTATCTTTTTACTAAAATTCAAGCTGATAAAATTTCCTACAAAATAGTTATTTGCATTTTTCATGTAGGACTAACCATAAGCGAGATATATGATTGAAAATAATTAATATTTAAAAAAAAAGTGCTTTAACAGAAAATGTCTTGTGATTTAAAATACACTTAATTTATTGGGTCCAATACTTTTTTTTTAGAAAAAGGAAGTGACATAAAAGTCACTGAAGTCTTCAGAGTCGTTTTTAAATGCTGCAGTTTCGTCTTCGTCTCAAACATTGAAAACTGAATTACATTTTTGTTCAGTAACAGTCACAGTTTTCTTATTGGTTTTTTGCTTATATCTCGAAAACAGTTACTCCTATCAATTTTTATCTTTCTGTCAAAATTAAAGCTGATAAAATTTCCTACAAAATAGTTATTTGCATTTTTCTTGTAGGACCAACCATAAGCGAGTTATAGAGTTGGATATAAATAATATTTAACAAAAATTTGCTTTAAAATAAAATGTTTGAAAAACTGAAATTAAACTAATTTAATTGTGTCTAACACTTTAGTAGAGGAAAAAGAAAAAGACATAAAAGTCACTAAAGGTTTCAAAGTTGTCTTTAATCGTCATATTAATAACAATAACATTAATAATAATAATACTAATAGTACTAAATTTGCTTATATGCAAACGTTTAATTAAAGTAACAGTGTTTTGGTTTCTTGCTCATATCTCGAAAACAGTTACTCCAATCAATTTTTATTTTTTTACTAAAATTTAAGCTGATAAAATTTCCTTCAAAATAGTTATTTGCATTTTTTATGTAGGACTAACCATAAGCGAGATATAAGATTGAAAATAATTAATATTTAAAAAAGAAGTGCTTTAACAGAAAATGTCTTGTGATTTAAAATACACTTAATTTATTAGGTCCAATACTTTATTAAAAAAAAAAGGGGGTGACATATAAGTCACTGAAGTCTTCAGAGTCGATTTTAAATGCTGCATTTTCGTCTTCGTCTCAAACATTGAAAACTGAATTACATTTTTGTTCTGAAACGGTAACAGTTTTTACTTTGGTTTTTTGCTTATATCTCGAAAACAGTTACTCCTATCAATTTTTATCTTTTTTTCAAAATTAAAGCTGATAACATTTCCTACAAAATAGTTATTTGCATTTTTCTTGTAGGACCAACCATAAGCGAGTTATAAAGTTGGATATAAATAATATTTAACAAAAACTTGCTTAAAAATAAAATGTTTGAAAAACTGAAATTAAACTAATTTTACTGTGTCTAACACTTTAGTAGAGAAAAAACGAAAAGACATAAAAGTCACTAAAGGTTTCAGAGTTGTCTTTAGTTGTCATATTAATAACAATAACATTAATAATAATAATACTAATAGTTCTAAATTTGCTTATATGCAAACGCTTAATTAAGGTAACAGTGTTTTGGTTTCTTGCTTATATCTCGAAAACAGTTACTCCTATCAATTTTTATCTTTTTACCAAAATTCAAGCTGATAAAATTTCCTACAAAATAGTTATTTGCATTTTTCATGTAGGACTAACCATAAGCGAGATATATGATTGAAAATAATTAATATTTAAAAAAAAAGTGCTTTAACAGAAAATGTCTTGTGATTTAAAATACACTTAATTTATTGGGTCCAATACATTATTAGAAGAATAAGGAAGTGACATAAAAGTCACTGAAGTCTTCAGAGTCGTTTTTAAATGCTGCAGTTTTGTCTTCGTCTCAAACATTGAAAACCGAATTACATTTTTGTTCAGTAACAGTCACAGTTTTCTTATTGGTTTTTTGCTTATATCTCGAAAACAGTTACTCCTATCAATTTTTATCTTTCTTTCAAAATTAAAGCTGATAAAATTTCCTACAAAATAGTTATTTGCATTTTTCTTGTACGACCAACCATAAGCGAGTTATAGAGTTGGATATAAATAATATTTAACAAAAATTTGCTTTAAAATAAAATGTTTGAAAAACTGAAATTAAACTAATTTAATTGTGTCTAACACTTTAGTAGAGGAAAAAGAAGAAGACATAAAAGTCACTAAAGGTTTCAAAGTTGTCTTTAATCGTCATATTAATAACAATAACATTAATAATAATAATACTAATAGTACTAAATTTGCTAATATGCAAACGCTTAATCAAGGTAACAGTGTTTTGATTTCTTGCTCATATCTCGAAAACAGTTATTTCTATCAACTTTTATCTTTTTACTAAAATTCAAGCTGATAAAATTTCCTACAAAATAATTATTTGCATTTTTTATGTAGGACTAACCATAAGCGAGATATAAGATTGAAAATAATTAATATTTAAAAAAGAAGTGCTTTAACAGAAAATGTCTTGTGATTTAAAATACACTTAATTTATTAGGTCCAATACTTTATTAGAAAAAAAGGGGGTGACATATAAGTCACTGAAGTCTTCAGAGTCGATTTTAAATGCTGCATTTTCGTCTTCGTCTCAAACATTGAAAACTGAATTACATTTTTGTTCTGAAACGGTAACAGTTTTTACATTGGTTTTTTGCTTATATCTCGAAAACAGTTACTCCTATCAATTTTTATCTCTCTTTCAAAATTAAAGCTGATAACATTTCCTACAAAATAGTTATTTGCATTTTTCTTGTAGGACCAACCATAAGCGAGTTATAAAGTTGGATATAAATAATATTTAACAAAAACTTGCTTAAAAATAAAATGTTTGAAATACTGAAATTAAAGTAAATTAATTGTGTCTAACACTTTAGTAGAGAAAAAAGAAAAAGACATAAAAGTCACCAAAGTCTTCAGAATCGTTTTTAGTCGTTATATTAATAACAATAACATTAATAATAATAATACTAATAGTACTAAATCTGCTTATATGCAAGCGCTTTATTAAGGTAACAGTTTTTTGGTTTCTTGCTTATATTAATAATAATACTAATAGTACTAAATTTGCTTATATGCAAACGCTTAATTAAGGTAACAGTGTTTTGGTTTCTTGCTCATATCTCGAAAATAGTTACTCCTATCAACTTTTATCTTTTTACTAAAATTCAAGCTGATAAAATTTCCTACAAAATAATTATTTGCATTTTTTATGTAGGACTAACCATAAGCGAGATATAAGATTGAAAATAATTAATATTTAAAAAAGAAGTGCTTTAACAGAACATGTCTTGTGATTTAAAATACACTTAATTTATTAGGTCCAATACTTTATTAGAAAAAAAGGGGGTGACATATAAGTCACTGAAGTCTTCAGAGTCGATTTTAAATGCTGCATTTTCGTCTTCGTCTCAAACATTGAAAACTGAATTACATTTTTGTTCTGAAACGGTAACAGTTTTTACATTGGTTTTTTGCTTATATCTCGAAAACAGTTACTCCTATCAATTTTTATCTTTCTTTCAAAATTAAAGCTGATAACATTTCCTACAAAATAGTTATTTGCATTTTTCTTGTAGGACCAACCATGAGCGAGTTATAAAGTTAGATATAAATAATATTTAACAAAAACTTGCTTAAAAATAAAATGTTTGAAATACTGAAATTAAACTAAATTAATTGTGTCTAACACTTTAGTAGAGAAAAAAGAAAAAGACATAAAAGTCACCAAAGTCTTCAGAATCGTTTTTAGTCGTCATATTAATAACAATAACATTAATAATAATAATACTAATAGTACTAAATCTGCTTATATGCAAGCGCTTTATTAAAGTAACAGTTTTTTGGTTTCTTGCTTATATTAATAATAATACTAATAGTACTAAATTTGCTTATATGCAAACGCTTAATTAAGGTAACAGTGTTTTGGTTTCTTGCTCATATCTCGAAAACAGTTACTCCTATCAACTTTTATCTTTTTACTAAAATTCAAGCTGATAAAATTTCCTACAAAATAATTATTTGCATTTTTTATGTAGGACTAACCATAAGCGAGATATAAGATTGAAAATAATTAATATTTAAAAAAGAAGTGCTTTAACAGAAAATGTCTTGTGATTTAAAATACACTTAATTTATTAGGTCCAATACTTTATTAGAAAAAAAGGGGGTGACATATAAGTCACTGAAGTCTTCAGAGTCGATTTTAAATGCTGCATTTTCGTCTTCGTCTCAAACATTGAAAACTGAATTACATTTTTGTTCTGAAACGGTAACAGTTTTTACATTGGTTTTTTGCTTATATCTCGAAAACAGTTACTCCTATCAATTTTTATCTTTCTTTCAAAATTAAAGCTGATAACATTTCCTACAAAATAGTTATTTGCATTTTTCTTGTAGGACCAACCATAAGCGAGTTATAAAGTTAGATATAAATAATATTTAACAAAAACTTGCTTAAAAATAAAATGTTTGAAATACTGAAATTAAACTAAATTAATTGTGTCTAACACTTTAGTAGAGAAAAAAGAAAAAGACATAAAAGTCACCAAAGTCTTCAGAATCGTTTTTAGTCGTCATATTAATAACAATAACATTAATATTAATAATACTAATAGTACTAAATCTGCTTATATGCAAGCGCTTTATTAAGGTAACAGTTTTTTGGTTTCTTGCTTATATCTCGAAAACAGTTACTCCTATGAATTTTTGTCTTTTTTTCAAAATTAAAGCTGATAAAATTTCCTACAAAATAGTTATTTGCATTTTTCTTGTAGGACCAACCATAAGCGAGTTATAGAGTTGGATATAAATAATTTTTAACAAAAATTTGCTTTAAAATAAAATGTTTGAAAAACTGAAATTAAACTAATTTAATTGTGTCTAACACTTTAGTAGAGGAAAAAGGAAAAGACATAAAAGTCACTAAAGGTTTCAGAGTTGTCTTTAGTTGTCATATTAATAACAATAACATTAATAATAATAATACTAATAGTACTAAATTTGCTTATATGCAAACGCTTAATTAAGGTAACAGTGTTTTGGTTTCTTGCTTATATCTCGAAAACAGTTACTCCTATCAATTTTTATCTTTTTACTAAAATTTAAGCTGATAAAATTTCCTATAAAATAGTTATTTGCATTTTTCATGTAGGACTAACCATAAGCGAGATATGTGATTGAAAATAATTAATATTTAAAAAAAAGTGCTTTAACAGAAAATGTCTTGTGATTTAAAATACACTTAATTTATTGGGTCCAATACTTTATTAGAAGAAAAAGAAAGTGACATAAAAGTCACTGAAGTCTTCAGAGTCGTTTTTAAATGCTGCAGTTTCGTCTTCGTCTCAAACATTGAAAACTGAATTACATTTTTCTTCAGTAACAGTCACAGTTTTCTTATTGGTTTTTTGCTTATATCTCGAAAACAGTTACTCCTATCAATTTTTATCTTTCTGTCAAAATTAAAGCTGATAAAATTTCCTACAAAATAGTTATTTGCATTTTTCTTGTAGGACCAACCATAAGCGAGTTATAGAGTTGGATATAAATAATATTTAACAAAAATTTGCTTTAAAATAAAATGTTTGAAAAACTGAAATTAAACTAATTTAATTGTGTCTAACACTTTAGTAGAGGAAAAAGAAGAAGACATAAAAGTCACTAAAGGTTTCAAAGTTGTCTTTAATCGTCATATTAATAACAATAACATTAATAATAATAATACTAATAGTACTAAATTTGCTTATATGCAAACGCTTAATTAAGGTAACAGTGTTTTGGTTTCTTGCTCATATCTCGAAAACAGTTACCCCTATCAATTTTTATCTTTCTTTCAAAATTAAAGCTGATAACATTTCCTACAAAATAGTTATTTGCATTTTTTATGTAGGACTAACCATAAGCGAGATATAAGATTGAAAATAATTAATATTTAAAAAAGAAATGCTTTAACAGAAAATGTCTTGTGATTTAAAATACACTTAATTTATTAGGTCCAATACTTTATTAAAAAAAAAGGGGGTGACATATAAGTCACTGAAGTCTTCAGAGTCGATTTTAAATGCTGCATTTTCGTCTTCGTCTCAAACATTGAAAACTGAATTACATTTTTGTTCTGAAACGGTAACAGTTTTTACTTTGGTTTTTTGCTTATATCTCGAAAACAGTTACTCCTATCAATTTTTATCTTTCTTTCAAAATTAAAGCTGATAACATTTCCTACAAAATAGTTATTTGCATTTTTCTTGTAGGACCAACCATAAGCGAGTTATAAAGTTGGATATAAATAATATTTAACAAAAACTTGCTTAAAAATAAAATGTTTGAAATACTGAAATTAAACTAAATTAATTGTGTCTAACACTTTAGTAGAGAAAAAAGAAAAAGACATAAAAGTCACCAAAGTCTTTAGAATCGTTTTTAGTCGTCATATTAATAACAATAACATTAATAATAATAATATTAATAGTACTAAATCTGCTTATATGCAAGCGCTTTATTAAGGTAACAGTTTTTTGGTATCTTGCTTATATCTCGAAAACAGTTACTCCTATGAATTTTTGTCTTTCTTTCAAAATTAAAGCTGATAAAATATTCTACAAAACAGTTATTTGCATTTTTCTTGTAGGACCAGCCATAAGCGAGTTATAGAGTTGGATATAAATAATATTTAACAAAAATTTGCTTTAAAATAAAATGTTTGAAAAACTGAAATTAAACTAATTTAATTGTGTCTAACACTTTAGTAGAGGAAAAAGAAGAAGACATAAAAGTCACTAAAGGTTTCAAAGTTGTCTTTAATCGTCATATTAATAACAATAACATTAATAATAATAATACTAATAGTACTAAATTTGTTTATATGCAAACGCTTAATTAAGGTAACAGTGTTTTGGTTTCTTGCTCATATCTCGAAAACAGTTACTCCTATCAATTTTTATCTTTTCACTAAAATTCAAGCTGATAAAATTTCCTACAAAATAGTTATTTGCATTTTTTATGTAGGACTAACCATAAGCGAGATATAAGATTGAAAATAATTAATATTTAAAAAATAAGTGCTTTAACAGAAGATGTCTTGTGATTTAAAATACACTTAATTTATTAGGTCCAATACTTTATTAAAAAAAAAAGGGGGTGACATATAAGTCACTGAAGTCTTCAGAGTCGATTTTAAATGCTGCATTTTCGTCTTCGTCTCAAACATTGAAAACTGATTTACATTTTTGTTCTGAAACGGTAACAGTTTTTACTTTGGTTTTTTGCTTATATCTCGAAAACAGTTACTCCTATCAATTTTTATCTTTCTTTCAAAATTAAAGCTGATAACATTTCCAACAAAATAGTTATTTGCATTTTTCTTGTAGGACCAACCATAAGCGAGTTATAAAGTTGGATATAAATAATATTTAACAAAAACTTGCTTAAAAATAACATGTTTGAAATACTGAAATTAAACTAAATTAATTGTGTCTAACACTTTAGTAGAGAAAAAAGAAAAAGACATAAAAGTCACCAAAGTCTTCAGAATCGTTTTTAGTCGTCATATTAATAACAATAACATTAATAATAATAATACTAATAGTACTAAATCTGCTTATATGCAAGCGCTTTATTAAGGTAACAGTTTTTTGGTTTCTTGCTTATATCTCGAAAACAGTTACTCCTATGAATTTTTGTCTTTCTTTCAAAATTAAAGCTGATAAAATATTCTACAAAATAGTTATTTGCATTTTTCTTGTAGGACCAACCATAAGCGAGTTATAGAGTTGGATATAAATAATATTTAACAAAAATTTGCTTTAAAATAAAATGTTTGAAAAACTGAAATTAAACTAATTTAATTGTGTCTAACACTTTAGTAGAGAAAAAAGAAGAAGACATAAAAGTCACTAAAGGTTTCAAAGTTGTCTTTAATCGTCATATTAATAACAATAACATTAATAATAATAATACTAATAGTACTAAATTTGCTTATATGCAAACGCTTAATTAAGGTAACAGTGTTTTGGTTTCTTGCTTATATCTCGAAAATAGTTACTCCTATCAATTTTTATCTTTTTACTAAAATTCAAGCTGATAAAATTTCCTACAAAATAGTTATTTGCATTTTTCATGTAGGACTAACCATAAGCGAGATATATGATTGAAAATAATTAATATTTAAAAAAAAAGTGCTTCAACAGAAAATGTCTTGTGATTTAAAATACACTTAATTTGTTGGGTCCAATACTTTATTAGAAGAAAAAGGAGGTGACATAAAAGTCACTGAAGTCTTCAGAGTCGTTTTTAAATGCTGCATTTTTGACTTCGTCTCAAACATTGAAAACTGAATTACATTTTTGTTCAGTAACAGTTACAGTTTTCTTATTGGTTTTTTGCTTATATCTCGAAAACAGTTACTCCTATCAAATTTTATCTTTCTTTCAAAATTAAAGCTAATAAAATTTCCAACAAAATAGTTATTTACAATTTTCTTGTAGGACCAAGCATAAACGAGTTATAGAGTTGGATATAAATAATATTTAACAAAAATTTGCTTTAAAATAAAATGCTTGAAAAACCGGAATTAAACTAAATTAATTGTGTCTAACACTTTAGTAGAGGAAAAAGGAGAAGACATAAAAGTCACTAAATGTTTCAGAGTCGTCTTTAGTCGTCATATTAATAACAATAACATTAATAATAATAATACTAATAGTACTAAATTTGCTTATATGCAAACGCTTAATTAACGTAACATTTTTTTGGTTTCTTGCTTATATCTCGAAAACAGTTACTCCTATCAATTTTTATCTTTTTTTCAAAATTAAAGCTAATAAAATTTCCTACAAAATAGTTATTTGCATTTTTTTGTAGGACCAACCATAAGCGAGTTATAGAGTTGGATATAAATAATATTTAACAAAAATTTGCTTTAAAATAAAATGTTTGAAAAACCGAAATTAAACTAAATTAATTGAGTCTAACACTTTAGTAGAGGAAAAAGAAAAAGACATAAAAGTCACTAAAGATTTCAGAGTTGTCTTTAGTTGTCATATTAATAACAATAACATTAATAATAATAATACTAATAGTACTAAATTTGCTTATATGCAAACGCTTAATTAAGGTAACAGTGTTTTGGTTTCTTGCTTATATCTCGAAAATAGTTACTCCTATCAATTTTTATCTTTTTACTAAAATTCAAGCTGATAAAATTTCCTACAAAATAGTTATTTGCATTTTTCATGTAGGACTAACCATAAGCGAGATATATGATTGAAAATAATTAATATTTAAAAAAAAAGTGCTTTAACAGAAAATGTCTTGTGATTTAAAATACACTTAATTTATTGGGTCCAATACTTTATTAGAAGAAAAAAGAAGTGACATAAAAGTCACTGAAGTCTTCAGAGTCGTTTTTAAATGCTGCAGTTTCGTCTTCGTCTCAAACATTGAAAACTGAATTACATTTTTGTTCAGTAACAGTCACAGTTTTCTTATTGGTTTTTTGCTTATATCTCGAAAACAGTTACTCCTATCAATTTTTATCTCTCTGTCAAAATTAAAGCTGATAAAATTTCCTACAAAATAGTTATTTGCATTTTTCTTGTAGGACCAACCATAAGCGAGTTATAGAGTTGGATATAAATAATATTTAACAAAAATTTGCTTTAAAATAAAATGTTTGAAAAACTGAAATTAAACTAATTTAATTGTGTCTAACACTTTAGTAGAGGAAAAAGAAGAAGACATAAAAGTCACTAAAGGTTTCAAAGTTGTCTTTAATCGTCATATTAATAACAATAACATTAATAATAATAATACTAATAGTACTAAATTTGTTTATATGCAAACGCTTAATTAAGGTAACAGTGTTTTGGTTTCTTGCTCATATCTCGAAAACAGTTACTCCTATCAATTTTTATCTTTTCACTAAAATTCAAGCTGATAAAATTTCCTACAAAATAGTTATTTGCATTTTTTATGTAGGACTAACCATAAGCGAGATATAAGATTGAAAATAATTAATATTTAAAAAATAAGTGCTTTAACAGAAGATGTCTTGTGATTTAAAATACACTTAATTTATTAGGTCCAATACTTTATTAAAAAAAAAGGGGGTGACATATAAGTCACTGAAGTCTTCAGAGTCGATTTTAAATGCTGCATTTTCGTCTTCGTCTCAAACATTGAAAACTGATTTACATTTTTGTTCTGAAACGGTAACAGTTTTTACTTTGGTTTTTTGCTTATATCTCGAAAACAGTTACTCCTATCAATTTTTATCTTTCTTTCAAAATTAAAGCTGATAACATTTCCTACAAAATAGTTATTTGCATTTTTCTTGTAGGACCAACCATAAGCGAGTTATAAAGTTGGATATAAATAATATTTAACAAAAACTTGCTTAAAAATAACATGTTTGAAATACTGAAATTAAACTAAATTAATTGTGTCTAACACTTTAGTAGAGAAAAAAGAAAAAGACATAAAAGTCACCAAAGCCTTCAGAATCGTTTTTAGTCGTCATATTAATAACAATAACATTAATAATAATAATACTAATAGTACTAAATCTGCTTATATGCAAGCGCTTTATTAAGGTAACAGTTTTTTGGTTTCTTGCTTATATCTCGAAAACAGTTACTCCTATGAATTTTTGTCTTTCTTTCAAAATTAAAGCTGATAAAATATTCTACAAAATAGTTATTTGCATTTTTCTTGTAGGACCAACCATAAGCGAGTTATAGAGTTAGATATAAATAATATTTAACAAAAATTTGCTTTAAAATAAAATGTTTGAAAAACTGAAATTAAACTAATTTAACTGTGTCTAACACTTTAGTAGAGAAAAAAGGAAAAGACATAAATGTCACTAAAGGTTTCAGAGTTGTCTTTAGTTGTCATATTAATAACAATAACATTAATAATAATAATATTAATAGTACTAAATTTGCTTATATGCAAACGCTTAATTAAGGTAACAGTGTTTTGGTTTCTTGCTTATATCTCGAAAACAGTTACTCCTATCAATTTTTATCTTTTTACTAAAATTCAAGCTGATAAAATTTCCTACAAAATAGTTATTTGCATTTTTCATGTAGAACTAACCATAAGCGAGATATATGATTGAAAATAATTAATATTTAAAAAAAAAGTGCTTTAACAGAAAATGTCTTGTGATTTAAAATACACTTAATTTATTGGGTCCAATACTTTATTAGAAGAAAAAGGAAGTGACATAAAAGTCACTGAAGTCTTCAGAGTCGTTTTTAAATGCTGCAGTTTCGTCTTCGTCTCAAACATTGAAAACCGAATTACATTTTTGTTCAGTAACAGTCACAGTTTTCTTATTGGTTTTTTGCTTATATCTCGAAAACAGTTACTCCTATCAATTTTTATCTTTTTTTCAAAATTAAAGCTGATAAAATTTTCTACAAAATAGTTATTTGCATTTTTCTTCTAGGACCAACCATAAGCGAGTTATAGAGTTAGATATAAATAATATTTAACAAAAATTTGCTTTAAAATAAAATGTTTGAAAAACTGAAATTAAACTAATTTAATTGTGTCTAACACTTTAGTAGAGGAAAAAGAAGAAGACATAAAAGTCACTAAAGGTTTCAAAGTTGTCTTTAATCGTAATATTAATAACAATAACATTAATAATAATACTAATAGTACTAAATTTGCTTATATGCAAACGCTTAATTAAGGTAACAGTGTTTTGGTTTCTTGCTTATATCTCGAAAACAGTTACTCCTATCAATTTTTATCTTTTTACTAAAATTAAAGCTGATAAAATTTCCTACAAAATAGTTAATTGCATTTTTAATGTAGGACTAACCATAAGCGAGATATAAGTTTGAAAATAATTAAAATTTAAAAAAAAGTGCTTCAACAGAAAATGTCTTGTGATTTAAAATACACTTAATTTATTGGGTCCAATACTTTATTAGAAGAAAAAAGAGGTGACAGAAAGGTCACTGAAGTCTTTAGAGTCGTTTGTAAATGCTGCATTTTCGTCTTCGTCTCAAACATTGAAAACTGAATTACATTTTTGTTCAGTAACTGTTACAGTTTTCTTATTGGTTTTTTGCTTATATCTCGAAAACAGTTACTCCTATCAATTTTTATCTTTTTTTCAAAATTAAAGCTGATAAAATTTCCTACAAAATAGTTATTTGCATTTTTCTTGTAGGACCAACCATAAGCGAGTTATAGAGTTGGATATAAATAAAATTTAACAAAAATTTGCTTTAAAATAAAATGTTTGAAAAACTGAAATTAAACTAATTTAATTGTGTCTAACACTTTAGTAGAGGAAAAAGAAGAAAACATAAAAGTCACTAAAGGTTTCAAAGTTGTCTTTAATCGTCATATTAATAACAATAACATTAATAATAATAATACTAATAGTACTAAATTTGCTTATATGCAAACGCTTAATTAAGGTAACAGTGTTTTGGTTTCTTGCTCATATCTCGAAAACAGTTACTCCTATCAATTTTTATCTTTTTACTAAAATTCAAGCTGATAAAATTTCCTACAAAATAATTATTTGCATTTTTTATGTAGGACTAACCATAAGCGAGATATAAGATTGAAAATAATTAATATTTAAAAAAGAAGTGCTTTAACAGAAAATGTCTTGTGATTTAAAATACACCTAATTTATTAGGTCCAATACTTTATTAGAAAAAAAGGGGGTGACATATAAGTCACTGAAGTCTTCAGAGTCGATTTTAAATGCTGCATTTTCGTCTTCGTCTCAAACATTGAAAACTGAATTATATTTTTGTTCTGAAACGGTAACAGTTTTTACTTTGGTTTTTTGCTTATATCTCGAAAACAGTTACTCCTATCAATTTTTATCTTTCTTTCAAAATTAAAGCTGATAACATTTCCTACAAAATAGTTATTTGCATTTTTCTTGTAGGACCAACCATAAGCGAGTTATAAAGTTGGATATAAATAATATTTAACAAAAACTTGCTTAAAAATAAAATGTTTGAAATACTGAAATTAAACTAAATTAATTGTGTCTAACACTTTAGTAGAGAAAAAAGAAAAAGACATAAAAGTCACCAAAGTCTTTAGAATCGTTTTTAGTCGTCATATTAATAACAATAACATTAATAATAATAATACTAATAGTACTAAATTTGCTTATATGCAAACGCTTAATTAAGGTAACAGTGTTTTGGTTTCTTGCTTATATCTCGAAAACAGTTACTCCTATCAATTTTTATCTTTTTACTAAAATTCAAGCTGATAAAATTTCCTACAAAATAGTTATTTGCAATTTTCATGTAGGACTAACCATAAGCGAGATATATGATTGAAAATAATTAATATTTAAAAAAAAAGTGCTTTAACAGAAAATGTCTTGTGATTTAAAATACACTTAATTTATTGGGTCCAATACTTTTTTTTTAGAAAAAGGAAGTGACATAAAAGTCACTGAAGTCTTCAGAGTCGTTTTTAAATGCTGCAGTTTCGTCTTCGTCTCAAACATTGAAAACTGAATTACATTTTTGTTCAGTAACAGTCACAGTTTTCTTATTGGTTTTTTGCTTATATCTCGAAAACAGTTACTCCTATCAATTTTTATCTTTTTGTCAAAATTAAAGCTGATAAAATTTCCTACAAAATAGTTATTTGCATTTTTCTTGTAGGACCAACCATAAGCGAGTTATAGAGTTGGATATAAATAATATTTAACAAAAATTTGCTTTAAAATAAAATGTTTGAAAAACTGAAATTAAACTAATTTAATTGTGTCTAACACTTTAGTAGAGGAAAAAGAAGAAGACATAAAAGTCACTAAAGGTTTCAAAGTTGTCTTTAATCGTCATATTAATAACAATAACATTAATAATAATAATACTAATAGTACTAAATTGGCTTATATGCAAACGCTTAATTAAGGTAACAGTGTTTTGGTTTCTTGCTCATATCTCGAAAACAGTTACTCCTAACAATTTTTATCTTTTTACTAAAATTTAAGCTGATAAAATTTCCTATAAAATAGTTATTTGCATTTTTCTTGTAGGACCAACCATAAACGAGTTATAGAGTTGGTTATAAATAATATTTAACAAAAACTTGCTTAAAAATAAAATGTTTGAAATACTGAAATTAAACTAAATTAATTGTGTCTAACACTTTAGTAGAGAAAAAAGAAAGAGACATAAAAGTCACCAAAGTCTTCAGAATCGTTTTTAGTCGTCATATTAATAACAATAACATTAATAATAATAATACTAATAGTACTAAATCTGCTTATATGCAAGCGCTTTATTAAGGTAACAGTTTTTTGGTTTCTTGCTTATATCTCGAAAACAGTTACTCCTATGAATTTTTGACTTTTTTTCAAAATTAAAGCTGATAAAATTTCCTACAAAATAGTTATTTGCATTTTTCTTGTAGGACCCACCATAAACGAGTTATAGAGTTGGATATAAATAATATTTAACAAAAACTTGCTTAAAAATAAAATGTTTGAAATACTGAAATTAAACTAAATTAATTGTGTCTAACACTTTAGTAGAGAAAAAAGAAAGAGACATAAAAGTCACCAAAGTCTTCAGAATCGTTTTTAGTCGTCATATTAATAACAATAACATTAATAATAATAATACTAATAGTACTAAATCTGCTTATATGCAAGCGCTTATTAAGGTAACAGTTTTTTGGTTTCTTGCTTATATCTCGAAAACAGTTACTCCTATGAATTTTTGTCTTTTTTTCAAAATTAAAGCTGATAAAATTTCCTACAAAATAGTTATTTGCATTTTTCTTGTAGGACCAACCATAAGCGAGTTATAGAGTTGGATATAAATAATTTTTAACAAAAATTTGCTTTAAAATAAAATGTTTGAAAAACTGAAATTAAACTAATTTAATTGTGTCTAACACTTTAGTAGAGGAAAAAGGAAAAGACATAAAAGTCACTAAAGGTTTCAGAGTTGTCTTTAGTTGTCATATTAATAACAATAACATTAATAATAATAATACTAATAGTACTAAATTTGCTTATATGCAAACGCTTAATTAAGGTAACAGTGTTTTGGTTTCTTGCTTATATCTCGAAAACAGTTACTCCTATCAATTTTTATTTTTTTACTAAAATTTAAGCTGATAAAATTTCCTATAAAATAGTTATTTGCATTTTTCATGTAGGACTAACCATAAGCGAGATATGTGATTGAAAATAATTAATATTTAAAAAAAAAGTGCTTTAACAGAAAATGTCTTGTGATTTAAAATACACTTAATTTATTGGGTCCAATACTTTATTAGAAGAAAAAGAAAGTGACATGAAAGTCACTGAAGTCTTCAGAGTCGTTTTTAAATGCTGCAGTTTCGTCTTCGTCTCAAACATTGAAAACTGAATTACATTTTTGTTCAGTAACAGTCACAGTTTTCTTATTGGTTTTTTGCTTATATCTCGAAAACAGTTACTCCTATCAATTTTTATCTTTCTGTCAAAATTAAAGCTGATAAAATTTCCTACAAAATAGATATTTGCATTTTTCTTGTAGGATCAACCATAAGCGAGTTATAGAGTTGGATATAAATAATATTTAACAAAAATTTGCTTTAAAATAAAATGTTTGAAAAACTGAAATTAAACTAATTTAATTGTGTCTAACACTTTAGTAGAGGAAAAAGAAGAAGACATAAAAGTCACTAAAGGTTTCAAAGTTGTCTTTAATCGTCATATTAATAACAATAACATTAATAATAATAATACTAATAGTACTAAATCTGCTTATATGCAAGCGCTTTATTAAGGTAACAGTTTTTTGGTTTCTTGCTTATATCTCGAAAACAGTTACTCCTATGAATTTTTGACTTTTTTTCAAAATTAAAGCTGATAAAATTTCCTACAAAATAGTTATTTGCATTTTTCTTGTAGGACCCACCATAAACGAGTTATAGAGTTGGATATAAATAATATTTAACAAAAACTTGCTTAAAAATAAAATGTTTGAAATACTGAAATTAAACTAAATTAATTGTGTCTAACACTTTAGTAGAGAAAAAAGAAAGAGACATAAAAGTCACCAAAGTCTTCAGAATCGTTTTTAGTCGTCATATTAATAACAATAACATTAATAATAATAATACTAATAGTACTAAATCTGCTTATATGCAAGCGCTTATTAAGGTAACAGTTTTTTGGTTTCTTGCTTATATCTCGAAAACAGTTACTCCTATGAATTTTTGTCTTTTTTTCAAAATTAAAGCTGATAAAATTTCCTACAAAATAGTTATTTGCATTTTTCTTGTAGGACCAACCATAAGCGAGTTATAGAGTTGGATATAAATAATTTTTAACAAAAATTTGCTTTAAAATAAAATGTTTGAAAAACTGAAATTAAACTAATTTAATTGTGTCTAACACTTTAGTAGAGGAAAAAGGAAAAGACATAAAAGTCACTAAAGGTTTCAGAGTTGTCTTTAGTTGTCATATTAATAACAATAACATTAATAATAATAATACTAATAGTACTAAATTTGCTTATATGCAAACGCTTAATTAAGGTAACAGTGTTTTGGTTTCTTGCTTATATCTCGAAAACAGTTACTCCTATCAATTTTTATTTTTTTACTAAAATTTAAGCTGATAAAATTTCCTATAAAATAGTTATTTGCATTTTTCATGTAGGACTAACCATAAGCGAGATATGTGATTGAAAATAATTAATATTTAAAAAAAAAGTGCTTTAACAGAAAATGTCTTGTGATTTAAAATACACTTAATTTATTGGGTCCAATACTTTATTAGAAGAAAAAGAAAGTGACATAAAAGTCACTGAAGTCTTCAGAGTCGTTTTTAAATGCTGCAGTTTCGTCTTCGTCTCAAACATTGAAAACTGAATTACATTTTTGTTCAGTAACAGTCACAGTTTTCTTATTGGTTTTTTGCTTATATCTCGAAAACAGTTACTCCTATCAATTTTTATCTTTCTGTCAAAATTAAAGCTGATAAAATTTCCTACAAAATAGATATTTGCATTTTTCTTGTAGGATCAACCATAAGCGAGTTATAGAGTTGGATATAAATAATATTTAACAAAAATTTGCTTTAAAATAAAATGTTTGAAAAACTGAAATTAAACTAATTTAATTGTGTCTAACACTTTAGTAGAGGAAAAAGAAGAAGACATAAAAGTCACTAAAGGTTTCAAAGTTGTCTTTAATCGTCATATTAATAACAATAACATTAATAATAATAATACTAATAGTACTAAATTTGCTTATATGCAAACGCTTAATTAAGGTAACAGTGTTTTGGTTTCTTGCTCATATCTCGAAAACAGTTACTCCTATCAATTTTTATCTTTCTTTCAAAATTAAAGCTGATAACATTTCCTACAAAATAGTTATTTGCATTTTTCTTGTGGGACCAACCATAAGCGAGTTATAAAGTTGGATATAAATAATATTTAACAAAAACTTGCTTAAAAATAAAATGTTTGAAATACTGAAATTAAACTAAATTAATTGTGTCTAACACTTTAGTAGAGAAAAAAGAAAAAGACATAAAAGTCACCAGTCTTCAGAATCGTTTTTAGTCGTCATATTAATAACAATAACATTAATAATAATAATACTAATAGTACTAAATCTGCTTATATGCAAGCGCTTTATTAAGGTAACAGTTTTTTGGTTTCTTGCTTATATCTCGAAAACAGTTACTCCTATGAATTTTTGTCTTTTTTTCAAAATTAAAGCTGATAAAATTTCCTACAAAATAGTTATTTGCATTTTTCTTGTAGGACCAACCATAAGCGAGTTATAGAGTTAGATATAAATAATTTTTAACAAAAATTTGCTTTAAAATGAAATGTTTAAAAAACTGAAATTAAACTAATTTAATCGTGTCTAACACTTTAGTAGAGGAAAAAGGAAAAGACATAAAAGTCACTAAAGGTTTCAGAGTTGTCTTTAGTTGTCATATTAATAACAATAACATTAATAATAATAATACTAATAGTACTAAATTTGCTTATATGCAAACGCTTAATTAAGGTAACAGTGTTTTGGTTTCTTGCTTATATCTCGAAAACAGTTACTCCTATCAATTTTTATCTTTTTACTAAAATTCAAGCTGATAAAATTTCCTAGAAAATAGTTATTTGCATTTTTCATGTAGGACAAACCATAAGCGATATATATGATTGAAAATAATTAATATTTAAAAAAAAAGTGCTTTAACAGAAAATGTCTTGTGATTTAAAATACACTTAATTTATTGGGTCCAATACTTTATTAGAAGAAAAAGGAAGTGACATAAAAGTCACTGAAGTCTTCAGAGTCGTTTTTAAATGCTGCAGTTTCGCCTTCGTCTCAAACATTGAAAACTGAATTACATTTTTGTTCAGTAACAGTCACAGTTTTCTTATTGGTTTTTTGCTTATATCTCGAAACCAGTTACTCCTATCAATTTTTATCTTTCTGTCAAAATTAAAGCTGATAAAATTTCCTACAAAATAGTTATTTGCATTTTTCTTGTAGGACCAACCATAAGCGAGTTATAGAGTTGGATATAAATAATATTTAACAAAAATTTGCTTTAAAATAAAATGTTTGAAAAACTGAAATTAAACTAATTTAATTGTGTCTAACACTTTAGTAGAGGAAAAAGAAGAAGACATAAAAGTCACTAAAGGTTTCAAAGTTGTCTTTAATCGTCATATTAATAACAATAACATTAATAATAATAATACTAATAGTACTAAATTTGCTTATATGCAAACGCTTAATTAAGGTAACAGTGTTTTGGTTTCTTGCTCATATCTCGAAAACAGTTACTCCTATCAATTTTTATCTTTCTTTCAAAATTAAAGCTGATAACATTTCCTACAAAATAGTTATTTGCATTTTTCTTGTAGGACCAACCATAAGCGAGTTATAAAGTTGGATATAAATAATATTTAACAAAAACTTGCTTAAAAACAAAATGTTTGAAATACTGAAATTAAACTAAATTAATTGTGTCTAACACTTTAGTAGAGAAAAAAGAAAAAGACATAAAAGTCACCAAAGTCTTCAGAATCGTTTTTAGTCGTCATATTAATAACAATAACATTAATAATAATAATACTAATAGTACTAAATCTGCTTATATGCAAGCGCTTTATTAAGGTAACAGTTTTTTGGTTTCTTGCTTATATCTCGAAAACAGTTACTCCTATGAATTTTTGTCTTTCTTTCAAAATTAAAGCTGATAAAATATTCTACAAAATAGTTATTTGCATTTTTCTTGTAGGACCAACCATAAGTGAGTTATAGAGTTGGATATAAATAATATTTAACAAAAATTTGCTTTAAAATAAAATGTTTGAAAAACTGAAATTAAACTAATTTAACTGTGTCTAACACTTTAGTAGAGAAAAAAGGAAAAGACATAAAAGTCACTAAAGGTTTCAGAGTTGTCTTTAGTTGTCATATTAATAACAATAACATTAATAATAATAATACTAATAGTACTAAATTTGCTTATATGCAAACGCTTAATTAAGGTAACAGTGTTTTGGTTTCTTGCTTATATCTCGAAAACAGTTACTCCTATCAATTTTTATTTTTTTACTAAAATTCAAGCTGATAAAATTTCCTACAAAATAATTATTTGCATTTTTTATGTAGGACTAACCATAAGCGAGATATAAGATTGAAAATAATTAATATTTAAAAAAGAAGTGCTTTAACAGAAAATGTCTTGTGATTTAAAATACACTTAATTTATTGGGTCCAATACTATATTAGAAGAAAAAGGAAGTGACATAAAAGTCACTGAAGTCTTCAGAGTCGTTTTTAAATGCTGCAGTTTCGTCTTCGTCTCAAACATTGAAAACCGAATTACATTTTTGTTCAGTAACAGTCACAGTTTTCTTATTGGTTTTTTGCTTATATCTCGAAAACAGTTACTCCTATCAATTTTTATCTTTTTTTCAAAATTAAAGCTGATAAAATTTCCTACAAAATAGTTATTTGCATTTTTCTTGTAGGACCAACCATAAGCGAGTTATAGAGTTGGATATAAATAATATTTAACAAAAATTTGCTTTAAAATAAAATGTTTGAAAAACTGAAATTAAACTAATTTAATTGTGTCTAACACTTTAGTAGAGGAAAAAGAAGACGACATAAAAGTCACTAAAGGTTTCAAAGTTGTCTTTAATCGTCATATTAATAACAATAACATTAATAATAATAATACTAATAGAACTAAATTTGCTTATATGCAAACGCTTAATTAAGGTAACAGTGTTTTGGTTTCTTGCTCATATCTCGAAAACAGTTACTCCTATCAATTTTTATCTTTTTACTAAAATTCAAGCTGATAAAATTTCCTACAAAATAGTTATTTGCATTTTTTATGTAGGACTAACCATAAGCGAGATATAAGATTGAAAATAATTAATATTTAAAAAAGAAGTGCTTTAACAGAAAATGTCTTGTGATTTAAAATACACTTAATTTATTAGGTCCAATACTTTATTAGAAAAAAAAGGGGGTGACATATAAGTCACTGAAGTCTTCAGAGTCGATTTTAAATGCTGCATTTTCGTCTTCGTCTCAAACATTGAAAACTAAATTACATTTTTGTTCTGAAACGGTAACAGTTTTTACTTTGGTTTTTTGCTTATATCTCGAAAACAGTTACTCCTATCAATTTTTATCTTTCTTTCAAAATTAAAGCTGATAATATTTCCTACAAAATAGTTATTTGCATTTTTCTTGTAGGACCAACCATAAGCGAGTTATAAAGTTGGATATAAATAATATTTAACAAAAACTTGCTTAAAAATAAAATGTTTGAAATACTGAAATTAAACTAAATTAATTGTGTCTAACACTTTAGTAGAGAAAAAAGAAAAAGACATAAAAGTCACCAAAGTCTTCAGAATCGTTTTTAGTCGTCATATTAATAACAATAACATTAATAATAATAATACTAACAGTACTAAATCTGCTTATATGCAAGCGCTTTATTAAGGTAACAGTTTTTTGGTTTCTTGCTTATATCTCGAAAACAGTTACTCCTATGAATTTTTGTCTTTCTTTCAAAATTAAAGCTGATAAAATATTCTACAAAATAGTTATTTGCATTTTTCTTGTAGAACCAACCATAAGCGAGTTATAGAGTTGGATATAAATAATATATAACAAAAATTTGCTTTAAAATAAAATGTTTGAAAAACTGAAATTAAACTAATTTAACTGTGTCTAACACTTTAGTAGAGGAAAAAGGAAAAGACATAAAAGTCACTAAAGGTTTCAGAGTTGTCTTTAGTTGTCATATTAATAACAATAACATTAATAATAATAATACTAATAGTACTAAATTTGCTTATATGCAAACGCTTAATTAAGGTAACAGTGTTTTGGTTTCTTGCTTATATCTCGAAAACAGTTACTCCTATCAATTTTTATCTTTTTACTAAAATTCAAGCTGATAAAATTTCCTACAAAATAGTTATTTGCATTTTTCATGTAGGACTAACCATAAGCGAGATATAAGTTTGAAAATAATTAATATTTAAAAAAAAAGTGCTTTAACAGAAAATGTCTTGTGATTTAAAATACACTTAATTTATTAGGTCCAATACTTTATTAGAAGAAAAAGGGGGTGACATATAAGTCACTGAAGTCTTCAGAGTCGATTGTAAATGCTGCATTTTCGTCTTCGTCTCAAACATTGAAAACTGAATTACATTTTTGTTCTGAAACGGTAACAGTCTTCACTTTGGTTTTTTGCTTATATCTCGAAAACAATTACTCCTATCAGTTTTTATCTTTTTTTCAAAATAAAGCTGATAAAATTTCCTACAAAATAGTTATTTGCATTTTTCTTGTAGGACCAACCATCAGCGAGTTATAAAGTTGGATATAAATAATATTTAACAAAAACTTGCTTAAAAATTAAATGTTTGAAATACTGAAATTAAACAAAATTAATTGTGTCTAACACTTTAGTAGAGAAAAAAGAAAAAGACATAAAAGTTACCAAAGTCTTCAGAATCGTTTTTAGTCGTCATATTAATAACAATAACATTAATAATAATAATACTAATAGTATTATTATTAGTATTATTATTATTAATGTTATTGTTATTAATATGACGACTAAAAACGATTCTGAAGACTTTGGTAACTTTTATGTCTTTTTCTTTTTTCTCTACTAAAGTGTTAGACACAATTAATTTAGTTTAATTTCAGTATTTTAAACATTTAATTTTTAAGCAAGTTTTTGTTAAATATTATTTATATCTAACTTTATAACTCGCTGATGGTTGGTCCTACAAGAAAAATGCAAATAACTATTTTGTAGGAAATTTTATCAGCTTTATTTTAAAAAAAAAATAAAAACTGATAGGAGTAATTGTTTTCGAGATATAAGCAAAAAACCAAAGTGAAAACTGTTACCGTTTCAGAACAAAAATGTAATTCAGTTTTCAATGTTTGAGACGAAGACGAAAATGCAGCATTTACAATCGACTCTGAAGACTTCAGTGACTTATATGTCACCCCCTTTTTCTTCTAATAAAGTATTGGACCTAATAAATTAAGTGTATTTTAAATCACAAGACATTTTCTGTTAAAGCACTTTTTTTTTAAATATTAATTATTTTCAAACTTATATCTCGCTTATGGTTAGTCCTACATAAAAAATGCAAATAACTATTTTGTAGGAAATTTTATCAGCTTGAATTTTAGTAAAAAGATAAAAATTGATAGGAGTAACTGTTTTCGAGATATAAGCAAGAAACCAAAACACTGTTACCTTAATTAAGCGTTTGCATATAAGCAAATTTAGTACTATTAGTATTATTATTAATGTTATTGTTATTAATATGACAACTAAAGACAACTCTGAAACCTTTAGTGATTTTTATGTCTTTTCCTTTTTCCTCTACTAAAGTGTTAGACACAGTTAAATTAGTTTAATTTCAGTTTTTCAAACATTTTATTTTAAAGCAAATTTTTGTTATATATTATTTATATCCAACTCTATAACTCGCTTATGGTTGGTCCTACAAGAAAAATGCAAATAACTATTTTGTAGAATATTTTATCAGCTTTAATTTTGAAAGAAAGACAAAAATTCATAGGAGTAACTGTTTTCGAGATATAAGCAAGAAACCAAAAAACTGTTACCTTAATAAAGCGCTTGCATATAAGCAGATTTAGTACTATTAGTATTATTATTATTAATGTTATTGTTATTAATATGACGACTAAAAACGATTTTGAAGACTTTGGTGACTTTTATGTCCTTTTCTTTTTTCTCTACTAAAGTGTTAGACACAATTAATTTAGTTTAATTTCAGTATTTCAAACATTTTATTTTTAAGCAAGTTTTTGTTACATATTATTTATATCCAACTTTATAACTCGCTTATGGTTGGTCCTACAAGAAAAATGCAAATAACTATTTTGTAGGAAATGTTATCAGCTTTAATTTTGAAAGAAAGATAAAAATTGATAGGAGTAACTGTTTTCGAGATATAAGCAAAAAACCAAAGTAAAAACTGTTACCGTTTCAGAACAAAAATGTAATTCAGTTTTCAATGTTTGAGACGAAGACGAAAATGCAGCATTTAAAATCGACTCTGAAGACTTCAGTGACTTATATGTCACCCCCTTTTTTTTCTAATAAAGTATTGGACCTAATAAATTAAGTGTATTTTAAATCACAAGACATTTTCTGTTAAAGCACTTCTTTTTTAAATATTAATTATTTTCAATTTTATATCTCGCTTATGGTTAGTCCTACATAAAAAATGCAAATAACTATTTTGTAGGAAATTTTATCAGCTTGAATTTTAGTAAAAAGATAAAAATTGATAGGAGTAACTGTTTTCGAGATATGAGCAAGAAACCAAAACACTGTTACCTTAATTAAGCGTTTGCATATAAGCAAATTTAGTACTATTAGTATTATTATTATTAATGTTATTGTTATTAATATGACGATTAAAGACAACTTTGAAACCTTTAGTGACTTTTATGTCTTCGTCTTTTTCCTCTACTAAAGTGTTAGACACAATTAAATTAGTTTAATTTCAGTTTTTCAAACATTTTATTTTAAAGCAAGTTTTTGTTAAATATTATTTATATCCAACTTTATAACTCGCTTATGGTTGGTCCTACAAGAAAAATGCAAATAACTATTCTGTAGAATATTTTATCAGCTTTAATTTTGAAAGAAAGACAAAAATTCATAGGAGTAACTGTTTTCGAGATATAAGCAAGAAACCAAAAAACTGTTACTTTAATAAAGCGCTTGCATATAAGCAGATTTAGTACTATTAGTATTATTATTATTAATGTTATTGTTATTAATATGACGACTAAAAACGATTCTGAAGACTTTGGTGACTTTTATGTCCTTTTCTTTTTTCTCTACTAAAGTGTTAGACACAATTAATTTAGTTTAATTTCAGTATTTCAAACATTTTATTTTTAAGCAAGTTTTTGTTAAATATTATTTATATCCAACTCTATAACTCGCTTATGGTTGGTCCTACAAGAAAAATGCAAATAACTATTTTGTAGGAAATTTTATCAGCTTTAATTTTGACAGAAGGATAAAAATTGATAGGAGTAACTGTTTTCGAGATATAAGCAAAAAACCAATAAGAAAACTGTGACTGTTACTGAACAAAAATGTAATTCAGTTTTCAATGTTTGAGACGAAGACGAAACTGCAGCATTTAAAAACGACTCTGAAGACTTCAGTGACTTTTATGTCACTTCCTTTTTCTTCTAATAAAGTATTGGACCCAATAAATTAAGTGTATTTTAAATCACAAGACATTTTCTGTTAAAGCACTTTTTTTTTAAATATTAATTATTTTCAATCATATATCTCGCTTATGGTTAGTCCTACATGAAAAATGCAAATAACTATTTTGTAGGAAATTTTATCAGCTTGAATTTTAGTAAAAAAATAAAAATTGATAGGAGTAACTGTTTTCGAGATATAAGCAAGAAACCAAAACACTGTTACCTTAATTAAGCGTTTGCATATAAGCAAATTTAGTACTATTAGTATTATTATTATTAATGTTATTGTTATTAATATGACAACTAAAGACAACTCTGAAACCTTTAGTGACTTTTATGTCTTTTCCTTTTTCCTCTACTAAACTGTTAGACACAATTAAATTAGTTTAATTTCAGTTTTTCAAACATTTTATTTTAAAGCAAATTTTTGTTAAATATTATTTATATCCAACTCTATAACTCGTTTATGGTTGGTCCTACAAGAAAAATGCAAATAACTATTTTGTAGGAAATTTTATCAGCTTTAATTTTGAAAAAAAGACAAAAATTCATAGGAGTAACTGTTTTCGAGATATAAGCAAGAAACCAAAAAACTGTTACCTTAATAAAGCGCTTGCACATAAGCAGATTTAGTACTATTAGTATTATTATTATTAATGTTATTGTTATTAATATGACGACTAAAAACGATTCTGAAGACTTTGGTGACTTTTATGTCTTTTTCTTTTTTCTCTACTAAAGTGTTAGACACAATTAATTTAGTTTAATTTCAGTATTTCAAACATTTTATTTTTAAGCAAGTTTTTGTTAAATATTATTTATATCCAACTTTATAACTCGCTTATGGTTGGTCCTACAAGAAAAATGCAAATAACTATTTTGTAGGAAATGTTATCAGCTTTAATTTTGAAAGAGAGATAAAAATTGATAGGAGTAACTGTTTTCGAGATATAAGCAAAAAACCAAAGTAAAAACTGTTACCGTTTCAGAACAAAAATGTAATTCAGTTTTCAATGTTTGAGACGAAGACGAAAATGCAGCATTTAAAATCGACTCTGAAGACTTCAGTGACTTATATGTCACCCCCTTTTTTTCTAATAAAGTATTGGACCTAATAAATTAAGTGTATTTTAAATCACAAGACATTTTCTGTTAAAGCACTTCTTTTTTAAATATTAATTATTTTCAATCTTATATCTCGCTTATGGTTAGTCCTACATAAAAAATGCAAATAATTATTTTGTAGGAAATTTTATCAGCTTGAATTTTAGTAAAAAGATAAAAATTGATAGGAGTAACTGTTTTCGAGATATGAGCAAGAAACCAAAACATTGTTACCTTAATTAAGCGTTTGCATATAAGCAAATTTAGTACTATTAGTATTATTATTATTAATGTTATTGTTATTAATATGACGATTAAAGACAACCTTGAAACCTTTAGTGACTTTTATGTCTTCTTCTTTTTCCTCTACTAAAGTGTTAGACACAATTAAATTAGTTTAATTTCAGTTTTTCAAACATTTTATTTTAAAGCAAATTTTTGTTAAATATTATTTATATCCATCTCTATAACTCGCTTATGCTTGGTCCTACAAGAAAAATGCAAATAACTTTTTTGTAGGAAATTTTATCAGCTTTAATTTTAGTAAAAAGATAAAAATTGATAGGAGTAACTGTTTTCGAGATATAAGCAAGAAACCAAAAAACTGTTACCTTAATAAAGCGCTTGCATATAAGCAGATTTAGTACTATTATTATTATTATTATTAATGTTATTGTTATTAATATGACGACTAAAAACGATTTTGAAGACTTTGGTGACTTTTATGTCTTTTTCTTTTTTCTCTACTAAAGTGTTAGACACAATTAATTTAGTTTAATTTCAGTATTTCAAACATTTTATTTTTAAGCAAGTTTTTGTTAAATATTATTTATATCCAACTTTATAACTCGCTTATGGTTGGTCCTACAAGAAAAATGCAAATAACTATTTTGTAGGAAATGTTATCAGCTTTAATTTTGAAAGAAAGATAAAAATTGATAGGAGTAACTGTTTTCGAGATATAAGCAAAAAACCAAAGTAAAAACTGTTACCGTTTCAGAACAAAAATGTAATTCAGTATTCAATGTTTGAGACGAAGACGAAAATGCAGCATTTAAAATCGACTCTGAAGACTTCAGTGACTTATATGTCACTTTCTTTTTTTTCTAATAAAGTATTGGACCTAATAAATTAAGTGTATTTTAAATCACAAGACATTTTCTGTTAAAGCACTTCTTTTTTAAATATTAATTATTTTCAATCTTATATCTCGCTTATGGTTAGTCCTACATAAAAAATGCAAATAACTATTTTGTAGGAAATTTTATCAGCTTGAATTTTAGTAAAAAGATAAAAATTGATAGGAGTAACTGTTTTCGAGATATGAGCAAGAAACCAAAACACTGTTACCTTAATTAAGCGTTTGCATATAAGCAAATTTAGTACTATTAGTATTATTATTATTAATGTTATTGTTATTAATATGACGATTAAAGACAACTTTGAAACCTTTAGTGACTTTTTTTCTTGCTTATTTCTCGAAAACAGTTACTCCTATCAATTTTTATCTTTTTACTAAAATTAAAGCTGATAAAATTTCCTACAAAATAGTTATTTGCATTTTTCTTGTAGGACCAACCATAAGCGAGTTATAGAGATGGATATAAATAATATTTAACAAAAATTTGCTTTAAAATAAAATGTTTGAAATACTGAAATTAAACTAAATTAATTGTGTCTAACACTTTAGTATAGGAAAAAGGAGAAGACATAAAAGTCACCAAAGTCTTTAGAGTCTTTTTTAGTCGTCATTTTAATACCAATAACATTAATAATAATAATACTAATAGTACTAAATTTGCTTATATGCAAGCGCTTTATTAAGGTAACAGTTTTTTGGTTTTTTGCTTATATCTCGAAAACAGTTACTCCTATCAATTTTTAACTTTTTACTAAAATTAAAGCTGATAAAATTTCCTACAAAATAGTTATTTGCATTTTTCTTGTAGGACTAAGCATAAGCGAGTTATAGAGATGGATATAAATAATATTTAACAAAAATTTGCTTTAAAATAAAATGTTTGAAATACTGAAATTAAACTAAATTAATTGTGTCTAACACTTTAGTAGAGGAAAAAGAAAAAGACATAAAAGTCACTAAAGGTTTCAGAGTCGTTTTTAGTCGTCATATTAATAACAATAACATTAATAATAATAATACTAATATTACTAAATTTGCTTATATGCAAGCGCTTAATTAAGGCAACAGTTTCTTGCTTATATCTCGAAAACAGTTACTCCTATCAATTTTTATCTTTTTACAAAAATTAAAGCTGATAAAATTTCCTACAAAATAGTTATTTGCATTTTTTATGTAGAACTAACCATAAGCGAGATATAAGTTTGAAAATAATTAATATTTAAAGAAAAAGTGCTTTAACAGAAAATGTCTTGTGATTTAAAATACACTTAATTTAATGGGTTCAATACTTTATTAGAAGAAAAAGGAGGTGACATAAAAGTCACCAAAGTCTTCAGAGTAGTTTTTAGTACTAAATTTGCTTATATGTAAGCCCTTAATTAAGGTAACAGTTTTTTGGTTTCTTGCTTATATCTCGAAAACAGTTACTCCTATCAATTTTTATCTTTTCACTAAAATTAAAGCTGATAAAATTTCCTACAAAATACTTATTTGCATTTTTCATGTAGGACTAGCCATAAGCGAGATATAAGTTTGAAAATAATTAATATTTAAAAAAAAAGTGTTTTAACAGAAAATGTCTTGGGATTTAAAATACACTTAATTTATTGGGTCCAATAGTTTATTAGAAGAAAAAGGAGGTGACATAAAAGTCACTGAAGTCTTCAGAGTCGATTTTAAATGCTGCATTTTCGTCTTCGTCTCAAACATTGAAAACTGAATTACATTTTTGTTCAGTAACAGTTACAGTTTTCTTATTGGTTTTTTGCTTATATCTCGAAAACTGTTACTCCTATCAATTTTTATCTTTATTTCAAAATTAAAGCTGATAAAATTTCCTACAAAATCGTTATTTGCATTTTTCTTGTAGGACCAACCATAAGCGAGTTATAGAGTTGGATATAAATAATATTTAACAAAAATTTGCTTTAAAATAAAATGTTTGAAAAACTGAAATTAAACTAAATTAATTGTGTCTAACACTTTAGTAGAGGAAAAAGAAGAAGACATAAAAGTCACTAAAGGTTTCAGAGTCGTCTTTAGTCGTCATATTATTAACAATAACATTAATAATAATAATACTATTAGTACTAAATTAGCTTATATGCAAACGCTTAATTAAGGTAACAGTTTTTTGGTTTCTTGCTTATATCTCGAAAACAGTTACTCCTATCAATTTTTATCTTTTTTAATTTTTATATCAAATTTTTGTTAAAGATTATTTATATCCAACTCTATAACTCGCTTATAGTTGGTCCTACAAAAAAATGCAAAAAACTATTTTGTAAAAAATTTTATCCGCTTTAATTTTGAAGGAAAGATAAAAATTGATAGGAGTAACTGTTTTCGAGATATAAGCAAAAAACCAAAGTGAAAACTGTAACAGTTACTAAACAAAAATGTAATTCAGTATTTAATGTTTGAGACGAAGACGAAAATGTAGCATTTACTGTCACCTCCTTTTTCTTCTAATTAAGTATTGGACCCAGTAAATTAAGTGTATTTTAAATCACAAGACATTTTCTGTTAAAGCACATTTTTTTTAATTATTAATTATTTTCAAACTTATATCTTGCTTATGGTTAGTTCTACATGAAAAATGCAAATAACGATTTTGAAGGAAATTTTATCAGCTTCAATTTTGGTGAAAAGGTAAAAACTGATAGGAGTAACTGTTTTCGAGATATAAGCAAACAACAAAAAAACTGTTACCTTAATTAAGCGCTTGCATATAAGCAAATTTAGTACTGATAGTATTGTTATTATTAATGTTATTGTTATTAATATGACGACTAAAGACGATTCTGAAGAGTTTAGTGACTTTTATGTCTCCTCCTTTTTCCTCTACTAAAGTGTTAGACACAATTAATTTAGTTTAATTTCGGTTTTTCAAACATTTTATTTTAAAGCAAATTTTTGTTTAATATTATTTATATCCAACTCTATAACTTGCTTATGCTTGGTCCTACAAGAAAAATGTAAATAACTATTTTGGTGTTTTTGAGATATAAGCAAAAAACCAAAGTGAAAACTGTTACAGTTACTTAACAAAAATGTAATTCAGTTTTCAATGTTTGAGACGAAGACGAAAATGCAGCATTTAAAAACGACTCTGAAGACTTCAGTGACTTTTATGTCACCTCCTTTTTCTTCTAATAAAGTATTGGACTCAATAAATTAAGTGTATTTTAAATCACAAGACATTTTCTGTTAAAGCACTTTTTTTTTAAATATTAATTATTTTCAAACTTATATCTCGCTTATGGTTAGTCCTACATAAAAAATGCAAATAAATATTTTGTAGGAAATTTTATCAGCTTTAATTTTAGTAAAAAGATAACAATTGATAGGAGTAACTGTTTTTGAGATATAAGCAAGAAACTGTTACCTTAATTAACCGCTTGCATATAAGCAAATTTAGTAATATTGGTATTATTATTATTAATGTTATTGTTATTAATATGACGACTAAAAACGATTCTCAAGACTTTGGTGACTTTTATGTCTTCTCTTTTTTTCTCTACTAAAGTGTTAGTCTTAATTAATTTAGTTTAATTTCGGTTTTTCAAACATTTTATTTATTTTTATTTTTATAGGAGTAACTGTTTTCGAGATATAAGCAAAAAACCAATAAGAAAACTGTAACTGTTACTGAACAAAAATGTAATTCAGTTTTCAATGTTTGAGACAAAGACAAAAATGCAGCATTTAAAATCGACTCTGAAGACTTTAGTGACTGTTATGCCTCCTCCTTTTTCTTCTAATAAAGTATTGGACCCATTAAATTAAGTGTATTTTAAATCACAAGACATTTTCTGATAAAGCACTTTTTTTTAAATATTAATTATTTTCAAACTTATATCTCGCTTATGGTTAGTCCTACATGAAAAATGCAAATTACTATTTTGTACAAAATTTTATCAGCTTGCTTTAATTTTAGCAAAAATTTAAAAATTGATAGGAGTAACTGTTTTCGAGATATAAGCAAGAAACCAAAAAACTGTTACCTTAATTAAGCGCTTGCATATAAGCAAATTTAGTAATATTAGTATTATTATTATTAATGGTATTGTTATTAATATGACGACTAAAAACGACTCTCAAGACTTTGGTGACTTTTATGTCTTCTCCTTTTACCTCTACTAAAGTGTTAGTCTTAGTTTATTTTAATTTCGGTTTTTCAAACATTTTATTTTAAAGCAAATTTTTGTTAAAGATTATTTATATCCAACTCTATAACTCGCTTATGGTTGGTCCTACAAAAAAATGCAAATAACTATTTTGTAGGAAATTTTATCAGCTTTAATTTTGAAAAAAAGATAAAAATTCATAGGAGTAACTGTTTTCGAGATATAAGCAAGAAACCAAAAAACTGTTACCTTAATTAAGCGTTTGCATATAAGCAAATTTAGTACTATTAGTATTATTATTATTAATGTTATTGTTATTAATATGACGACTAAAGACGACTCTGAAACATTTAGTGACTTTTATGTCTTCTCCTTTTTCCTCTACTAAAGTGTTAGACACAATTAATTTAGTTTAATTCCGGTTTTTCAAGCATTTTATTTTAAAGCAAATTTTTGTTAAATATTATTTATATCCAACTCTATAACTCGTTTATTCTTGGTCCTACAAGAAAAATGTAAATAACTATTTTGTTGGAAATTTTATCAGCTTTAATTTTGAAAGAAAGATAAAATTTGATAGGAGTAACTGTTTTCGAGATATAAGCAAAAAACCAATATTATTATTATTATTATTATTATTATTATTGTTATTATTATTATTATTATTATTATTATTATTATTATTAACTTTTGTATAGTAAATGTTTTTATACCAGTTTTAAAATGAGTTATTAATTTTATTCAATTTCTTGCCTAAAAACACAGATCACAGATGATCTCTTGCATAGAAATGAGAAAACGCTCATATAACACACAAAATAAGCATCATTTTTGCTTAGAAAAACTAAGCTTTAATTTAGAAAGAAATTCATTATTATAAGTATTATTATCATTATTATTATTATTATTATTATTATTATTATTATTATTATTATTATTATTATTATTATTATTATTATTATTATTATTATTATTATTATTATTATTATTATTATTATTATAACTTTTGTATAGTAAATGTTTTTATACCAGTTTTAAAATGAGTTATAAATTTTATTCAATTTCTTGCCTAAAAACACAGATCACAGGTAATCTCTTGCATAGAAATGAGAAAACGCTCATATAACACACAAAATAAGCATCATTTTTGCTTAGAAAAACTAAGCTTTAATTTAGAAAGAAATTCATTATTATAAGTATTATTATCATTATTATTATTATTATTATTATTATTATTATTATTACTATTACTATTATTATTATTATTATTATTATTATTATAATTATTAACTTTTGTATAGTAAATGTTTTTATACCATTTTTAAAATGAGTTATTAATTTTAGACAATTTCTTGCCTAAAAATACAGATCACAGATGATTTCTTGCATAGAAATGAGAAAGCGCTCATATAACACACAAAATAAGCTTCATTTTTGCTTAGAAAACTAAGCTTACTTTTATTTCTATTATTATTTTTATTATTATTATTGTTATTATTATTATTATTATTATTATTGTTATTATTATTATTAAAAACTTATATTAAACAGACAGAAAACGTCGTATTCTGACACAAAAAAACGAATTACGTTATAGACTTGACGAGAACGGCGTATCTCGGACTCTTATAGGACTCTTATAGGGTCAAAAATTATCAGTTTGGATTAAAACAAATTATTTTTGTTGACTCTCAGTCTGAATTGTTCATCAGTTCAAACAAAAACGGCTTACTTTAGACGATCTTTTGCTTTGAACAAGAAAACTTACATCGAACAGACTAAAAACGTATTAATCTGGCATAAAAGAGCAATTTATGTATCACTTTGGATAAAGGCAGCTAATCCTATTCGTTTCATTGCTTAAAATAGACAAAATTGTTAATAAATCTAACAAAAACGCTGTATTCTAGCACAAAATACTAATTACATTATAGTTTCGACGAGAATAGCTTATTTGGAATGATTCTATGCTTCCAAACGAGTAAATTTTTAATAAACAGATGCCAAACATCATGTTTTGTCCTATAAAGACATTTTATATTGCAGTTTGTATTAAAACAAAATATTTTCGTTGATTCTTTGTTAGAAGCAGCAAACCTAACATTAAAGAATCTGAAAACTTTGTATTCGGACACAAACCACCGAATTTTGTTTCAGTTTAGACAAAAACGGTTGATTTTCGACAATATTTTGCTTTGAACAAGAAAGCTTATATCAAACTGACTAAAAACGTCTTATTTTAGCACAAAACAAAAGATTTGCGTTATAGTCTTAAAGCTGATTCATGCCACAGTTTGGATAAAAACCAATTATTTTTGTTAATTCATTGTTACAAACAAGAAACCTTACATCAAAGAAACTGAAAACCCCTTATTTAGGCACAGAAATTCGAATTACGTTTCAGTCTGGACAAAAACTGCTTATTTTAGACGATCCTTTGTTTTGAACACGAAAACTTACATTAAAAAGATTAAAAACGTCTTATTCTGGCTGAAAACTGCAAATTATATATTACTCTAGATAAAAGCAATTTATCCTGATTACTCCTTTACTTAGAATAGAGTAAACTTGTATAGACTTGTTTTGACCAGAACTGTTAATTTCAAACGATTTTATGCCCCCAAACGAGAAAACTTTCACTAAACAGATGCCAAACGTCTTAGTTCGTTTTATAAAAACGACATGTTTTATAGTAGTTTACTCTACTCTAAGCATAGAATCAAACAGAGTAATCCGCTTTTGTTAAAACTGATACATAATTTGCTCTTATTTTCGAGAATAAGACGTTTTCAATATGCTTGATAAAATTTTTCTTGTTTATAGCAAGGAATCGTTTAAAATAAGCTGTATTTGCCTAAACTGATACGTAATTAGATATTTATGTATGGATACGAAGTTTTCAGTTTCTTTGACGTGAAATTTCTTGTTGCAAAAGGTAATACTTTGCTTTAAAACAACGCTTTATATGGTAATATGTGGTTTTGCATCTGCCCCATAAAAGTTCATTAGTTTCGAATCATAATTTCGTTTGAAATAAACAGTGCTGGTCAAAACTATAACGTAAATTATTTCTTTGAGACGAAATTTAAAGTTTTCATTAAGTTTTATACAAGTTTACTCTATTCTAAGTAAAGGAGTAATCAGGATAAATTGCTTTTATCTAGAGTAATATATAATTTGCAGTTTTCAGCCAGAATAAGACGTTTTTAATCTTTTTAATGTAAGTTTTCGTGTTCAAAACAAAGGATCGTCTAAAATAAGCAGTTTTTGTCCAGACTGAAACGTAATTCGAATTTCTGTGCCTAAATAAGGGGTTTTCAGTTTCTTTGATGTAAGGTTTCTTGTTTGTAACAATGAATTAACAAAAATAATTGGTTTTTATCCAAACTGTGGCATGAATCAGCTTTAAGACTATAACGCAAATCTTTTGTTTTGTGCTAAAATAAGACGTTTTTAGTCAGTTTGATATAAGCTTTCTTGTTCAAAGCAAAATATTGTCGAAAATCAACCGTTTTTGTCTAAACTGAAACAAAATTCAGTGGTTTGTGTCCGAATACAAAGTTTTCAGATTCTTTAATGTTAGGTTTGCTGCTTCTAACAAAGAATCAACGAAAATATTTTGATTTAATACAAACTGCAATATAAAATGTCTTTATAGGACAAAACATGATGTTTGGCATCTGTTTATTAAAAATTTACTCGTTTGGAAGCATAGAATCATTCCAAATAAGCTATTCTCGTCGAAACTATAATGTAATTAGTATTTTGTGCTAGAATACAGCGTTTTTGTTAGATTTATTAACAATTTTGTCTATTTTAAGCAATGAAACGAATAGGATTAGCTGCCTTTATCCAAAGTGATACATAAATTGCTCTTTTATGCCAGATTAATACGTTTTTAGTCTGTTCGATGTAAGTTTTCTTGTTCAAAGCAAAAGATCGTCTAAAGTAAGCCGTTTTTGTTTAAACTGATGAACAATTCAGACTGAGAGTCAACAAAAATAATTTGTTTTAATCCAAACTGATAATTTTTGACCCTATAAGAGTCCTATAAGAGTCCGAGATACGCCGTTCTCGTCAAGTCTATAACGTAATTCGTTTTTTTGTGTCAGAATACGACGTTTTCTGTCTGTTTAATATAAGTTTTTAATAATAATAATAATAATAACAATAATAATAATAATAATAATAATAATAATAATAACAATAATAATAATAATAATAATAATAATAATAATAATAATAATAATAATAATAAAAATAATAGAAATAAAAGTAAGCTTAGTTTCCTAAGCAAAAATGAAGCTTATTTTGTGTGTTATATGAGCGCTTTCTCATTTCTATGCAAGAAATCATCTGTGATCTGCATTTTTAGGCAAGAAATTGTCTAAAATTAATAACTCATTTTAAAACTGGTATAAAAACATTTACTATACAAAAGTTAATAATAATAATAATAATAATAATAATAATAATAATAGTAATAGTAATAATAATAATAATAATAATAATAATAATAATAGTAATAAAAGAAATAAAAATAATAATAATAATAATAATAATAATAATAATAATGATAATAATACTTATAATAATGAATTTCTTTCTAAATTAAAGCTTAGTTTTTCTAAGCAAAAATGATGCTTATTTTGTGTGTTATATGAGCGTTTTCTCATTTCTATGCAAGAGATCATCTGTGATCTGTGTTTTTAGGCAAGAAATTGAATAAAATTAATAACTCATTTTAAAACTGGTATAAAAACATTTACTATACAAAAGTTAATAATAATAATAATAATAACAATAATAATAATAATAATAATAATAGTAATAATAATAATAATAATAATAATAATAATAATAGTAATAAAAGAAATAATAATAATAATAATAATAATAATGATAATAATACTTATAATAATGAATTTCTTTCTAAATTAAAGCTTAGTTTTTCTAAGCAAAAATGATGCTTATTTTGTGTTATATGAGCGTTTTCTCATTTCTAAGCAAGAGATCATCTGTGATCTGTGTTTTTAGGCAAGAAATTGAATAAAATTAATAACTCATTTTAAAACTGGTATAAAAACATTTACTATACAAAAGTTAATAATAATAATAATAATAATAATAATAATAATAATAATAATAATAATAATAATAATAGTAATAATAATAATAATAATAGTAATAATGATAATAATACTTATAATAATGAATTTCTTTCTAAATTAAAGCTTAGTTTTTCTAAGCAAAAATGATGCTTATTTTGTGTGTTATATGAGCGCTTTCTCATTTCTATGCAAGAAATCATCTGTGATCTGTATTTTTAGGCAAGAAATTGTCTAAAATTAATAACTCATTTTAAAACTGGTATAAAAACATTTACTATACAAAAGTTATAATCGGTCTTTAATAATAATATTAATAATAATAATAATAATAATAATAATGATAATAATACTTATAATAATGAATTTCTTTCTAAATTAAAGCTTAGTTTTTCTAAGCAAAAATGATGCTTATTTTGTGTGTTATATGAGCGTTTTCTCATTTCTATGCAAGAGATCATCTGTGATCTGTGTTTTTTGGCAAGAAATTGAATAAAATTAATAACTCATTTTAAAACTGGTATAAAAACATTTACTATACAAAAGTTAATAATAATAATAATAATAATAATAATAATAATAATAATAGTAATAAAAGAAACAATAATAATAATAATAATAATAATAATAATAATAATGATAATAATACTTATAATAATAAATTTCTTTCTAAATTAAAGCTTAGTTTTTCTAAGCAAAAATGATGCTTATTTTGTGTTATCTGAGCGTTTTCTCATTTCTATGCAAGAGATCATCTGTGATCTGTGTTTTTAGGCAAGAAATTGTCTAAAATTAATAACTCATTTTAAAACTGGTATAAAAACATTTACTATACAAAAGTTATAATCGGTCTTTAATAATAATATTAATAATAATAATAATAATAATAATAATAATAATAATAATAATAATAATAATAATAATAATAATAATAATAATAATAGTAATAATAATAATAAAAATAATAGTAATAATAATAATAATAATAAAAATAAAAATAATAGTAGTAGTAAAAGTAATCTTAGTTTTCTAAGCCAAAATGAAGCTTATTTTGTGTTATATGAGCGTTTTCTCATTTCTATGCAAAAGATCATGTGTGATCTGTGTTTTAAGTTGTGTCAGAATACGACGTTTTCTGTCTGTTTAATATAAGTTTTTAATAATAATAATAATAATAATAATAATAATAATAATAATAATAATAATAATAATAATAATAACAATAATAATAATAATAATAATAATAATAATAATAATAATAATAATAGTAATAGTAACAAAAGTAATAATAATAATAATACTTTTAAAAAGGAAAAATGGAGATTATTTTGTGTGTTACATGAGCGTTTTCTCATTTTTATGCAAAAGATCATGTGTGATATGTGTTTTTAGGCAATCTAAGCCATTTTATAGTTTTTAATATTTAACAAAATTTTGCTTTAAAATAAAATGTTTGAAAAACCGAAATTAAACTAAATTAATTGTGTCTAACACTTTAGTAGAGGAAAAAGGAGAGACATAAAAGTCACTAAAGTCTTAAAGTTGTCTTTATTCGTCATATTAATAACAATAACATTTATAATAACAATACTAGTAGTACTAAATTTGCTTATATGCATGCGCTTAATTAAGGTAACAGTTTTTTTGTTTTTTGCCTATATCTCGAAAACAGTTACTCCTATCAATTTTTACTTTTTCACCAAAATTAAAGGTGATAAAATTTCCTACAAAATAGTTATTTGCATTTTTCATGTAGAACTAACCATAAGCGAAATATAAGTTTGAAAATAATTATTAATTAAAAAAAAGTGTTTTAACAGAAAATGTCTTGTGATTTAAAATACACTTAATTTGTTGGGTCCAATACTTTATTAGAAGAAAAAGGAGGTGACATAAAAGTCACTGAAGTCTTCAGAGTCGTTTTTAAATGCTGCATTTTTGACTTCGTCTCAAACATTGAAAACTGAATTACATTTTTGTTCAGTAACAGTTACAGTTTTCTTATTGGTTTTTTGCTTATATCTCGAAAACAGTTACTCCTATCAAATTTTATCTTACTTTCAAAATTAAAGCTGATAAAATTTCCAACAAAATAGTTATTTACATTTTTCTTGTAGGACCAAGCATAAACGAGTTATAGAGTTGGATATAAATAATATTTAACAAAAATTTGCTTTAAAATAAAATGCTTGAAAAACCGGAATTAAACTAAATTAATTGTGTCTAACACTTTAGTAGAGGAAAAAGGAGAAGACAAAAGTCACTAAATGTTTCAGAGTCATCTTTAGTCGTCATATTAATAACAATAACATTATTAATAATAATACTAATAGTACTAAATTTGCTTATATGCAAACGCTTAATTAACGTTACATTTTTTTGGTTTCTTGCTTATATCTCGAAAACAGTTACTCCTATCAATTTTCATCTTTTTTTCAAAATTAAAGCTGATAAAATTTCCTACAAAATAGTTATTTGCATTTTTTTGTAGGACCAACCATAAGCGAGTTATAGAGTTGGATATAAATAATATTTAACAAAAATTTGCTTTAAAATGTAGAGAAAAAAGAAAAGGACATAAAAGTCACCAAAGTCTTCAGAATCGTTTTTAGTCGTCATATTAATAACAATAACATTAATAATAATAATACTAATAGTACTAAATCTGCTTATATGCAAGCGCTTTATTAAGGTAACAGTTTTTTGGTTTCTTGCTTATATCTCGAAAACAGTTACTCCTATGAATTTTTGTCTTTCTTTCAAAATTAAAGCTGATAAAATATTCTACAGAATAGTTATTTGCATTTTTCTTGTAGGACCAACCATAAGCGAGTTATAGAGTTGGATATAAATAATATTTAACAAAAATTTGCTTTAAAATAAAATGTTTGAAAAACTGAAATTAAACTAATTTAACTGTGTCTAACACTTTAGTAGAGAAAAAAGGAAAAGACATAAAAGTCACTAAAGGTTTCAGAGTTGTCTTTAGTTGTCATATTAATAACAATAACATTAATAATAATAATACTAATAGTACTAAATTTGCTTATATGCAAACGCTTAATTAAGGTAACAGTGTTTTGGTTTCTTGCTTATATCTCGAAAACAGTTACTCCTATCAATTTTTATCTTTTTACTAAAATTCAAGCTGATAAAATTTCCTACAAAATAGTTATTTGCATTTTTCATGTAGGACTAACCATAAGCGAGATATATGATTGAAAATAATTAATATTTAAAAAAAAAGTTCTTTAACAGAAAATGTCTTGTGATTTAAAATACACTTAATTTATTGGGTCCAATACTTTATTAGATGAAAAAGGAAGTGACATAAAAGTCACTGAAGTCTTCAGAGTCGTTTTTAAATGGTGCAGTTTCGTCTTCGTCTCAAACATTGAAAACCGAATTACATTTTTGTTCAGTAACAGTCACAGTTGTCTTATTGGTTTTTTGCTTATATCTCGAAAACAGTTACTCCTATCAATTTTTATCTTTCTTTCAAAATTAAAGCTGATAAAATTTCCTACAAAATAATTATTTGCATTTTTCTTGTAGGACCAACCATAAGCGAGTTATAAAGTTGGATATAAATAATATTTAATAAAAACTTGCTTAAAAATAAAATGTTTGAAATACTGAAATTAAACTAAATTAATTGTGTCTAACACTTTAGTAGAGAAAAAAGAAAAAGACATAAAAGTCACCAAAGTCTTCAGATTCGTTTTTAGTCGTCATATTAATAACAATAACATTAATAATAATAATAATACTAATAGTACTAAATCTGCTTATATGCAAGCGCTTTATTAAGGTAACAGTTTTTTGGTTTCTTGCTTATATCTCGAAAACAGTTACTCCTATCAATTTTTATCTTTTTTTCAAAATTAAAGCTGATAAAATTTCCTACAAAATAGTTATTTGCATTTTTCTTGTAGGACCAACCATAAGCGAGTTATAGAGTTGGATATAAATAATATTTAACAAAAATTTGCTTTAAAATAAAATGTTTGAAAAACTGAAATTAAACTAATTTAATTGTGTCTAACACTTTAGTAGAGGAAAAAGAAGAAGACATAAAAGTCACTAAAGGTTTCAAAGTTGTCTTTAATCGTCATATTAATAACAATAACATTAATAATAATAATACTAATAGTACTAAATTTGCTTATATGCAAACGCTTAATTAAGGTAACAGTGCTTTGGTTTCTTGCTCATATCTCGAAAACAGTTACTCCTATCAATTTTTATCTTTTTACTAAAATTCAAGCTGATAAAATTTCCTACAAAATAATTATTTGCATTTTTTATGTAGGACTAACCATAAGCGAGATATAAAATTGAAAATAATTAATATTTAAAAAAGAAGTGCTTTAACAGAAAATGTCTTGTGATTTAAAATACACTTAATTTATTAGGTCCAATACTTTATTAGAAAAAAAGGGGGTGACATATAAGTCACTGAAGTCTTCAGAGTCGATTTTAAATGCTGCATTTTCGTCTTCGTCTCAAACATTGAAAACTGAATTATATTTTTGTTCTGAAACGGTAACAGTTTTTACTTTGGTTTTTTGCTTATATCTCGAAAACAGTTACTCCTATCAATTTTTATCTTTCTTTTAAAATTAAAGCTGATAACATTTCCTACAAAATAGTTATTTGCATTTTTCTTGTAGGACTAACCATAAGCGAGTTATAAAGTTGGATATAAATAATATTTAATAAAAACTTGCTTAAAAATAAAATGTTTGAAATACTGAAATTAAACTAAATTAATTGTGTCTAACACTTTAGTAGAGAAAAAAGAAAAAGACATAAAAGTCACCAAAGTCTTCAGATTCGTTTTTAGTCGTCATATTAATAACAATAACATTAATAATAATAATAATACTAATAGTACTAAATCTGCTTATATGCAAGCGCTTTATTAAGGTAACAGTTTTTTGGTTTCTTGCTTATATCTCGAAAACAGTTACTCCTATCAATTTTTGTCTTTTTTTCAAAATTAAAGCTGATAAAATTTCCTACAAAATAGTTATTTGCATTTTTCTTGTAGGACCAACCATAAACGAGTTATAGAGTTGGATATAAATAATATTTAACAAAAATTTGCTTTAAAATAAAATGTTTGAAAAACTGAAATTAAACTAATTTAATTGTGTCTAACACTTTAGTAGAGGAAAAAGGAAAAGACATAAAAGTCACTAAAGGTTTCAGAGTTGTCTTTAGTTGTCATATTAATAACAATAACATTAATAATAATAATACTAATAGTACTAAATTTGCTTATATGCAAACGCTTAATTAAGGTAACAGTGTTTTGGTTTCTTGCTTATATCTCGAAAACAGTTACTCCTATCAATTTTTATCTTTTTACTAAAATTCAAGCTGATAAAATTTCCTACAAAATAGTTATTTGCATTTTTCATGTAGGACTAACCATAAGCGAGATATATGATTGAAAATAATTAATATTTAAAAAAAAAGTGCTTTAACAGAAAATGTCTTGTGATTTAAAATACACTTAATTTATTGGGTCCAATACTTTTTTTTTAGAAAAAGGAAGTGACATAAAAGTCACTGAAGTTTTCAGAGTCGATTTTAAATGCTGCAGTTTCGTCTTCGTCTCAAACATTGAAAACTGAATTACATTTTTGTTCAGTAACAGTCACAGTTTTCTTATTGGTTTTTTGCTTATATCTCGAAAACAGTTACTCCTATCAATTTTTATCTTTCTGTCAAAATTAAAGCTGATAAAATTTCCTACAAAATAGTTATTTGCATTTTTTTTGTAGGACCAACCATAAGCGAGTTATAGAGTTGGATATAAATAATATTTAACAAAAATTTGCTTTAAAATAAAATGTTTGAAAAACTGAAATTAAACTAATTTAATTGTGTCTAACACTTTAGTAGAGGAAAAAGAAGAAGACATAAAAGTCACTAAAGGTTTCAAAGTTGTCTTTAATCGTCATATTAATAACAATATCATTAATAATAATAATACTAATAGTACTAAATTTGCTTATATGCAAACGCTTAATTAAGGTAACAGTGTTTTGGTTTCTTGCTCATATCTCGAAAACAGTTACTCCAGTCAATTTTTATTTTTTTACTAAAATTTAAGCTGATAAAATTTCCTACAAAATAGTTATTTGCATTTTTTATGTAGGACTAACCATAAGCGAGATATAAGATTGAAAATAATTAATATTTAAAAAAGAAGTGCTTTAACAGAAAATGTCTTGTGAGTTAAAATACACTTAATTTATTAGGTCCAATACTTTATTAAAAAAAAAAGGGGGTGACATATAAGTCACTGAAGTCTTCAGAGTCGATTTTAAATGCTGCATTTTCGTCTTCGTCTCAAACATTGAAAACTGAATTACATTTTTGTTCTGAAACGGTAACAGTTTTTACTTTGGTTTTTTGCTTATATCTCGAAAACAGTTACTCCTATCAATTTTTATCTTTTTTTCAAAATTAAAGCTGATAACATTTCCTACAAAATAGTTATTTGCATTTTTCTTGTAGGACCAACCATAAGCGAGTTATAAAGTTGGATATAAATAATATTTAACAAAAACTTGCTTAAAAATAAAATGTTTGAAATACTGAAATTAAACTAAATTAATTGTGTCTAACACTTTAGTAGAGAAAAAAGAAAAAGACATAAAAGTCACCAAAGTCTTCAGAATCGTTTTTAGTCGTCATATTAATAACAATAACATTAATAATAATAATACTAATAGTACTAAATCTGCTTATATGCAAGCGCTTTATTAGGGTAACAGTTTTTTGGTTTCTTGCTTATATCTCGAAAACAGTTACTCCTATGAATTTTTGTCTTTCCTTCAAAATTAAAGCTGATAAAATATTCTACAAAATAGTTATTTGCATTTTTCTTGTAGGACCAACCATAAGCGAGTTATAGAGTTGGATATAAATAATATTTAACAAAAATTTGCTTTAAAATAAAATGTTTGAAAAACTGAAATTAAACTAATTTAATTGTGTCTAACACTTTAGTAGAGGAAAAAGAAGAAGACATAAAAGTCACTAAAGGTTTCAAAGTTGTCTTTAATCGTCATATTAATAACAATATCATTAATAATAATAATACTAATAGTACTAAATTTGCTTATATGCAAACGCTTAATTAAGGTAACAGTGTTTTGGTTTCTTGCTCATATCTCGAAAACAGTTACTCCAGTCAATTTTTATTTTTTTACTAAAATTTAAGCTGATAAAATTTCCTACAAAATAGTTATTTGCATTTTTTATGTAGGACTAACCATAAGCGAGATATAAGATTGAAAATAATTAATATTTAAAAAAGAAGTGCTTTAACAGAAAATGTCTTGTGAGTTAAAATACACTTAATTTATTAGGTCCAATACTTTATTAAAAAAAAAGGGGGTGACATATAAGTCACTGAAGTCTTCAGAGTCGATTTTAAATGCTGCATTTTCGTCTTCGTCTCAAACATTGAAAACTGAATTACATTTTTGTTCTGAAACGGTAACAGTTTTTACTTTGGTTTTTTGCTTATATCTCGAAAACAGTTACTCCTATCAATTTTTATCTTTTTTCAAAATTAAAGCTGATAACATTTCCTACAAAATAGTTATTTGCATTTTTCTTGTAGGACCAACCATAAGCGAGTTATAAAGTTGGATATAAATAATATTTAACAAAAACTTGCTTAAAAATAAAATGTTTGAAATACTGAAATTAAACTAAATTAATTGTGTCTAACACTTTAGTAGAGAAAAAAGAAAAAGACATAAAAGTCACCAAAGTCTTCAGAATCGTTTTTAGTCGTCATATTAATAACAATAACATTAATAATAATAATACTAATAGTACTAAATCTGCTTATATGCAAGCGCTTTATTAGGGTAACAGTTTTTTGGTTTCTTGCTTATATCTCGAAAACAGTTACTCCTATCAATTTTTGTCTTTCCTTCAAAATTAAAGCTGATAAAATATTCTACAAAATAGTTATTTGCATTTTTCTTGTAGGACCAACCATAAGCGAGTTATAGAGTTGGATATAAATTATATTTAACAAAAATTTGCTTTAAAATAAAATGTTTGAAAAACTGAAATTAAACTAATTTTACTGTGTCTAACACTTTAGTAGAGAAAAAACGAAAAGACATAAAAGTCACTAAAGGTTTCAGAGTTGTCTTTAGTTGTCATATTAATAACAATAACATTAATAATAATAATACTAATAGTTCTAAATTTGCTTATATGCAAACGCTTAATTAAGGTAACAGTGTTTTGGTTTCTTGCTTATATCTCGAAAACAGTTACTCCTATCAATTTTTATCTTTTTACTAAAATTCAAGCTGATAAAATTTCCTACAAAATAGTTATTTGCATTTTTCATGTAGGACTAACCATAAGCGAGATATATGATTGAAAATAATTAATATTTAAAAAAAAAGTGCTTTAACAGAAAATGTCTTGTGATTTAAAATACACTTAATTTATTGGGTCCAATACATTATTAGAAGAAAAAGGAAGTGACATAAAAGTCACTGAAGTCTTCAGAGTCGTTTTTAAATGCTGCAGTTTCGTCTTCGTCTCAAACATTGAAAACCGAATTACATTTTTGTTCAGTAACAGTCACAGTTTTCTTATTGGTTTTTTGCTTATATCTCGAAAACAGTTACTCCTATCAATTTTTATCTTTCTTTCAAAATTAAAGCTGATAAAATTTCCTACAAAATAGTTATTTGCATTTTTCTTGTACGACCAACCATAAGCGAGTTATAGAGTTGGATATAAATAATATTTAACAAAAATTTGCTTTAAAATAAAATGTTTGAAAAACTGAAATTAAACTAATTTAATTGTGTCTAACACTTTAGTAGAGGAAAAAGAAGAAGACATAAAAGTCACTAAAGGTTTCAAAGTTGTCTTTAATCGTCATATTAATAACAATAACATTAATAATAATAATACTAATAGTACTAAATTTGCTTATATGCAAACGCTTAATTAAGGTAACAGTGTTTTGGTTTCTTGCTCATATCTCGAAAGCAGTTACTCCAGTCAATTTTTATTTTTTTACTAAAATTTAAGCTGATAAAATTTCCTACAAAATAGTTATTTGCATTTTTTATGTAGGACTAACCATAAGCGAGATATAAGATTGAAAATAATTAATATTTAAAAAAGAAGTGCTTTAACAGAAAATGTCTTGTGAGTTAAAATACACTTAATTTATTAGGTCCAATACTTTATTAAAAAAAAAAGGGGGTGACATATAAGTCACTGAAGTCTTCAGAGTCGATTTTAAATGCTGCATTTTCGTCTTCGTCTCAAACATTGAAAACTGAATTACATTTTTGTTCTGAAACGGTAACAGTTTTTACTTTGGTTTTTTGCTTATATCTCGAAAACAGTTACTCCTATCAATTTTTATCTTTTTTCAAAATTAAAGCTGATAACATTTCCTACAAAATAGTTATTTGCATTTTTCTTGTAGGACCAACCATAAGCGAGTTATAAAGTTGGATATAAATAATATTTAACAAAAACTTGCTTAAAAATAAAATGTTTGAAATACTGAAATTAAACTAAATTAATTGTGTCTAACACTTTAGTAGAGAAAAAAGAAAAAGACATAAAAGTCACCAAAGTCTTCAGAATCGTTTTTAGTCGTCATATTAATAACAATAACATTAATAATAATAATACTAATAGTACTAAATCTGCTTATATGCAAGCGCTTTATTAGGGTAACAGTTTTTTGGTTTCTTGCTTATATCTCGAAAACAGTTACTCCTATGAATTTTTGTCTTTCCTTCAAAATTAAAGCTGATAAAATATTCTACAAAATAGTTATTTGCATTTTTCTTGTAGGACCAACCATAAGCGAGTTATAGAGTTGGATATAAATTATATTTAACAAAAATTTGCTTTAAAATAAAATGTTTGAAAAACTGAAATTAAACTAATTTTACTGTGTCTAACACTTTAGTAGAGAAAAAACGAAAAGACATAAAAGTCACTAAAGGTTTCAGAGTTGTCTTTAGTTGTCATATTAATAACAATAACATTAATAATAATAATACTAATAGTTCTAAATTTGCTTATATGCAAACGCTTAATTAAGGTAACAGTGTTTTGGTTTCTTGCTTATATCTCGAAAACAGTTACTCCTATCAATTTTTATCTTTTTACTAAAATTCAAGCTGATAAAATTTCCTACAAAATAGTTATTTGCGTTTTTCATGTAGAACTAACCATAAGCGAGATATATGATTGAAAATAATTAATATTTAAAAAAAAAGTGCTTTAACAGAAAATGTCTTGTGATTTAAAATACACTTAATTTATTGGGTCCAATACATTATTAGAAGAAAAAGGAAGTGACATAAAAGTCACTGAAGTCTTCAGAGTCGTTTTTAAATGCTGCAGTTTCGTCTTCGTCTCAAACATTGAAAACCGAATTACATTTTTGTTCAGTAACAGTCACAGTTTTCTTATTGGTTTTTTGCTTATATCTCGAAAACAGTTACTCCTATCAATTTTTATCTTTCTTTCAAAATTAAAGCTGATAAAATTTCCTACAAAATAGTTATTTGCATTTTTCTTGTACGACCAACCATAAGCGAGTTATAGAGTTGGATATAAATAATATTTAACAAAAATTTGCTTTAAAATAAAATGTTTGAAAAACTGAAATTAAACTAATTTAATTGTGTCTAACACTTTAGTAGAGGAAAAAGAAGAAGACATAAAAGTCACTAAAGGTTTCAAAGTTGTCTTTAATCGTCATATTAATAACAATAACATTAATAATAATAATACTAATAGTACTAAATTTGCTAATATGCAAACGCTTAATCAAGGTAACAGTGTTTTGGTTTCTTGCTCATATCTCGAAAACAGTTACTCCTATCAACTTTTATTTTTTTACTAAAATTCAAGCTGATAAAATTTCCTACAAAATGATTATTTGCATTTTTTATGTAGGACTAACCATAAGCGAGATATAAGATTGAAAATAATTAATATTTAAAAAAGAAGTGCTTTAACAGAAAATGTCTTGTGATTTAAAATACACTTAATTTATTAGGTCCAATACTTTATTAGAAAAAAAGGGGGTGACATATAAGTCACTGAAGTCTTCAGAGTCGATTTTAAATGCTGCATTTTCGTCTTCGTCTCAAACATTGAAAACTGAATTACATTTTTGTTCTGAAACGGTAACAGTTTTTACATTGGTTTTTTGCTTATATCTCGAAAACAGTTACTCCTATCAATTTTTATCTCTCTTTCAAAATTAAAGCTGATAACATTTCCTACAAAATAGTTATTTGCATTTTTCTTGTAGGACCAACCATAAGCGAGTTATAAAGTTGGATATAAATAATATTTAACAAAAACTTGCTTAAAAATAAAATGTTTGAAATACTGAAATTAAACTAAATTAATTGTGTCTAACACTTTAGTAGAGAAAAAAGAAAAAGACATAAAAGTCACCAAAGTCTTCAGAATCGTTTTTAGTCGTCATATTAATAACAATAACATTAATAATAATAATACTAATAGTACTAAATCTGCTTATATGCAAGCGCTTTATTAAGGTAACAGTTTTTTGGTTTCTTGCTTATATTAATAATAATACTAATAGTACTAAATTTGCTTATATGCAAACGCTTAATTAAGGTAACAGTGTTTTGGTTTCTTGCTCATATCTCGAAAACAGTTACTTCTATCAACTTTTATCTTTTTACTAAAATTCAAGCTGATAAAATTTCCTACAAAATAATTATTTGCATTTTTTATGTAGGACTAACCATAAGCGAGATATAAGATTGAAAATAAATAATATTAAAAAAAGAAGTGCTTTAACAGAAAATGTCTTGTGATTTAAAATACACTTAATTTATTAGGTCCAATACTTTATTAGAAAAAAAGGGGGTGACATATAAGTCACTGAAGTCTTCAGAGTCGATTTTAAATGCTGCATTTTCGTCTTCGTCTCAAACATTGAAAACTGAATTACATTTTTGTTCTGAAACGGTAACAGTTTTTACATTGGTTTTTTGCTTATATCTCGAAAACAGTTACTCCTATCAATTTTTATTTTTCTTTCAAAATTAAAGCTGATAACATTTCCTACAAAATAGTTATTTGCATTTTTCTTGTAGGACCAACCATAAGCGAGTTATAAAGTTGGATATAAATAATATTTAACAAAAACTTGCTTAAAAATAAAATGTTTGAAATACTGAAATTAAACTAAATTAATTGTGTCTAACACTTTAGTAGAGAAAAAAGAAAAAGACATAAAAGTCACCAAAGTCTTCAGAATAGTTTTTAGTCGTCATATTAATAACAATAACATTAATATTAATAATACTAATAGTACTAAATCTGCTTATATGCAAGCGCTTTATTAAGGTAACAGTTTTTTGGTTTTTTGCTTATATCTCGAAAACAGTTACTCCTATCAATTTTTATCTTTTTACTAAAATTAAAGCTGATAAAATTTCCTACAAAATAGTTATTTGCATTTTTTCTGTAGGACCAAGCATAAGCGAGTTATAGAGATGGATATAAATAATATTTAACAAAAATTTGCTTTAAAATAAAATGTTTGAAATACTGAAATTAAACTAAATTAATTGTGTCTAACACTTTAGTAGAGGAAAAAGAAAAAAACATAAAAGTCACTAAAGGTTTTAGAGTCGTCTTTAGTCGTCATATTAATAACAATAACATTAATAATAATAATACTAATAGTACTAAATTTGCTTATATGCAAGCGCTTAATTAAGGTAACAGTTTCTTGCTTATATCTCGAAAACAGTTACTCCTATCAATTTTTATCTTTTTACTAAAATTAAAGCTTATAAAATTTCCTACAAAACAGTTATTTGCATTTTTTATGTAGAACTAACCATAAGCGAGATATAAGTTTGAAAATAATTAATATTTAAAGAATAAGTGCTTTAACAGAAAATGTCTTGCGATTTAAAATACACTTAATTTAATGAGTCCAATACTTTATTAGAAGAAAAAGGAGGTGACATAAAAGTCACCAAAGTTTTCAGAGTTGTTTTTAGTACTAAATTTGCTTATATGTAAGCCCTTAATTAAGGTAACAGTTTTTTGGTTTCTTGCTTATATCTCGAAAACAGTTACTCCTATCAATTTATATCTTTTCACTAAAATTAAAGCTGATAAAATTTCCTACAAAATAGTTATTTGCATTTTTTATGTAGGACTAACCATAAGCGAGATATAAGTTTGTAAATAATTAATATTTAAAAAAAAATTGCTTTAACAGAAAATGTCTTGTGATTTAAAATACACTTAATTTAATGGGTCCAATACTTTATTAGAAGAAAAAAAAGGTGACATAAAAGTCACTGAAGTTTTCAGAGTTGTTTTTAAATGCTGCATTTTCGTCTTAGTCTCAAATATTGAAAACTGAATTACATTTTTGTTCAGTAACACTTACAGTTTTCTTATTGGTTTTTTGCTTATATCTCGAAACCAGTTACTCCTATCAATTTTTACCTTTTTTTCAAAATTAAAGCTGATACAATTTCCTACAAAATAGTTAATTGCATTTTTTTTGTAAGACCAACCATAAGCGAGTTATAGAGTTGTGTATAAATAATCTTTAACAAAAATTTGCTTTAAAATAAAATGTTTGATAATCCGAAATTAAACTAAATTAATTAAGACTAACACATTAGTAGAGGAAAAAGGAGAAGACATCAAAGTCACCAAAATCTTGAGAGTCGTTTTTAGTCGTCATATTAATAACAATAACATTAATAATAATAATACTAATATTACTAAATTTGCTTATATGCAAGCGCTTAATTAAGGCAACAGTTTCTTGCTTATATCTCGAAAACAGTTACTCCTATCAATTTTTATCTTTTTACAAAAATTAAAGCTGATAAAATTTCCTACAAAATAGTTATTTGCATTTTTTATGTAGAACTAACCATAAGCGAGATATAAGTTTGAAAATAATTAATATTTAAAGAAAAAGTGCTTTAACAGAAAATGTCTTGTGATTTAAAATACACTTAATTTAATGGGTTCAATACTTTATTAGAAGAAAATGGAGGTGACATAAAAGTCACCAAAGTCTTCAGAGTGGTTTATAGTACTAAATTTGCTTATATGTAAGCCCTTAATTAAGGTAACAGTTTTTTGGTTTCTTGCTTATATCTCGAAAACAGTTACTCCTATCAATTTTTATCTTTTCACTAAAATTAAAGCTGATAAAATTTCCTACAAAATACTTATTTGCATTTTTCATGTAGGACTAACCATAAGCGAGATATAAGTTTGAAAATAATTAATATTTAAAAAAAAAGTGTTTTAACAGAAAATGTCTTGGGATTTAAAATACACTTAATTTATTGGGTCCAATAGTTTATTAGAAGAAAAAGGAGGTGACATAAAAGTCACTGAAGTCTTCAGAGTCGATTTTAAATGCTGCATTTTCGTCTTCGTCTTAAACATTGAAAACTGAATTACATTTTTGTTCAGTAACAGTTACAGTTTTTTTATTGGTTTTTTGCTTATATCTCGAAAACTGTTACTCCTATCAATTTTTATCTTTATTTCAAAATTAAAGCTGATAAAATTTCCTACAAATTCGTTATTTGCATTTTTCTTGTAGGACCAACCATAAGCGAGTTATAGAGTTGGATATAAATAATATTTAACAAAAATTTGCTTTAAAATAAAATGTTTGAAAAACTGAAATTAAACTAATTTAATTGTGTCTAACACTTTAGTAGAGGAAAAAGAAAAAGACATAAAAGTCACTAAAGGTTTCAGAGTCGTCTTTAGTCGTCATATTAATAACAATAACATTAATGATAATAATACTAATAGTACTAAATTTGCTTATATGCAAACGCATAATTAAGATAACAGTGTTTTGGTTTCTTGCTTATATCTCGAAAACAGTTACTCCTATAAATTTTTATCTTTTTACTAAAATTAAAGCTGATAAAATTTCCTACAAAATAGTTGTTTGCATTTCTTTTGTAAGACCAATCATAAGCGAGTTATAGAGTTGGATATAAATAATCGTCAACAAAAATTTGCTTTAAAATAAAATGTTTGAAAAACCGAAATTAAACTAAATTAATTGAGTCTAACACTTTAGTATAGGAAAAAGGAGAAGACATAAAAGTCACCAAAGTCTTCAGAGTCGTTTTTAGTCGTCATTTTAATAACAATAACATTAATAATAATAATACTAATAGTACTAAATTTGCTTATATGCAAGCGCTTTATTAAGGTAACAGTTTTTTGGTTTCTTGCTTATATCTCGAAAACAGTTACTCCTATCAATTTTTATCTTTTTACTAAAATTAAAGCTGATAAAATTTCCTACAAAATAGTTATTTGCATTTTTCTTGTAGGACCAAGCATAAGCGAGTTATAGAGATGGATATAAATAATATTTAACAAAAATTTGCTTTAAAATAAAATGTTTGAAATACTGAAATTAAACTAAATTAATTGTGTCTAACACTTTAGTAGAGGAAAAAGAAGAAGACATAAAAGTCACTAAAGGTTTCAGAGTCGTCTTTACTCGTCATATTATTAACAATAACATTAATAATAATAATACTATTAGTACTAAATTAGCTTATATGCAAACGCTTAATTAAGGTAACAGTTTTTTGGTTTCTTGCTTATATCTCGAAAACAGTTACTCCTATCAATTTTTATCTTTTTTTATTTTTATATCAAATTTTTGTTAAAGATTATTTATATCCAACTCTATAACTCGCTTATAGTTGGTCCTACAAAAAAATGCAAAAAACTATTTTGTATAAAATTTTATCAGCTTTAATTTTGAAGGAAAGATAAAAATTGATAGGAGTAACTGTTTTCGAGATATAAGCAAAAAACCAAAGTGAAAACTGTAACAGTTACTAAACAAAAATGTAATTCAGTATTTAATGTTTGAGACGAAGACGAAAATGTAGCATTTACTGTCACCTCCTTTTTCTTCTAATAAAGTATTGGACCCAATAAATTAAGTGTATTTTAAATCACAAGACATTTTTTGTTAAAGCACTTTTTTTTAAATATTAATTATTTTCAAACTTATATCTCGCTTATGGTTAGTCCTACATAAAAAATGCAAATAAATATTTTGTAGGAAATTTTATCAGCTTTAATTTTGAAAAAAAAATAAAAATTGATAGGAGTAACTGTTTTCGAGATATAAGCAAGAAACCAAAAAACTGTTACCTTAATTAAGCGTTTGCATCTAAGCAAATTTAGTACTATTATTATTATTATTATTAATGTTATTGTTATTAATATGACGACTAAAGACGACTCTGAAACATTTAGTGACTTTTATGTCTTCTCCTTTTTCCTCTACTAAAGTGTTAGACACAATTAATTTAGTTTAATTCCGGTTTTTCAAGCATTTTATTTTAAAGCAAATTTTTGTTAAATATTATTTATATCCAACTCTATAACTCGTTTATGCTTGGTCCTACAAGAAAAATGTAAATAACTATTTTGTTGGAAATTTTATCAGCTTTAATTTTGAAAGAAAGATAAAATTTGATAGGAGTAACTATTTTCGAGATATAAGCAAAAAACCAATAAGAAAACTGTAACTGTTACTGAACAAAAATGTAATTCAGTTTTCAATGTTTGAGACGAAGACAAAAATGCAGCATTTAAAAACGACTCTGAAGACTTCAGTGACTTTTATGTTACCTCCTTTTTCTTCTAATAAAGTATTGGACCCAATAAATTAAGTGTATTTTAAATCACAAGACATTTTCTGTTAAAACACTTTTTTTTAATTATTAATTATTTTCAAACTTATATCTCGCTTATGGTTAGTTCTACCTGAAAAATGCAAATAACTATTTTGTAGGAAATTTTATCACCTTTAATTTTGGTGAAAAAGTAAAAATTGTTAGGAGTAACTGTTTTTGAGATATAAGCAAAAAACGAAAAAACTGTTACCTTAAGTAAGCGCTTGCATATAAGCAAATTTAGTACTACTAGTATTGTTATTATAAATGTTATTGTTATTAATATGACGACTAAAGACAACTCTAAGACTTTAGTGACTTTTATGTCTCCTCCTTTTTCCTCTACTAAAGTGTTAGACACAATTAATTTAGTTTAATTTCAGTTTTTCAAACATTTTATTTTAAAGCAAATTTTTGTTAAATATTAAAAACTATAAAATGGGTTAGATTGCCTAAAAACACAGATCACACCCGATCTTTTGCATAGAAATGAGAAAACGCTCATGTAACACACAAAATAAGCTCCATTTTTCCTTATTAAAAGTATTATTATTATTATTACTTATGTGACTATTACTATTATTATTATTATTACTTTTTTTTAAATATTAATTATTTTCAAACTTATATCTCGCTTATGGTTAGTCCTACATAAAAAATGCAAATAAATATTTTGTAGGAAATTTTATCAGCTTTAATTTTAGTAAAAAGATAACAATTGATAGGAGTAACTGTTTTTGAGATATAAGCAAAAAACTGTTACCTTAATTAACCGCTTGCATATAAGCAAATTTAGTAATATTAGTATTATTATTATTAATGTTATTGTTATTAATATGACGACTAAAAACGACTCTCAAGACTTTGGTGACTTTTATGTCTTCTCTTTTTTCCTCTACTAAAGTGTTAGTCTTAATTAATTTAGTTTAATTTCGGTTTTTCAAACATTTTATTTATTTTTATTTTTATAGGAGTAACTGTTTTCGAGATATAAGCAAAAAACCAATAAGAAAACTGTAACTGTTACTGAACAAAAATGTAATTCAGTTTTCAATGTTTGAGACAAAGACAAAAATGCAGCATTTAAAATCGACTCTGAAGACTTTAGTGACTGTTATGCCTCCTCCTTTTTCTTCTAATAAAGTATTGGACCCATTAAATTAAGTGTATTTTAAATCACAAGACATTTTCTGTTAAAGCACTTTTTTTTTAAATATTAATTATTTTCAAACTTATATTCCGCTTATGGTTAGTCCTACATGAAAAATGCAAATTACTATTTTGTACAAAATTTTATCAGCTTGCTTTAATTTTAGTAAAAATTTAAAAAGTGATAGGAGTAACTGTTTTCGAGATATAAGCAAGAAACCAAAAAACTGTTACCTTAATTAAGCGCTTGCATATAAGCAAATTTAGTAATATTAGTATTATTATTATTAATGTTATTGTTATTAATATGACGACTAAAAACGACTCTCAAAACTTTGGTGACTTTTATGTCTTCTCCTTTTACCTCTACTAAAGTGTTAGTCTTAGTTTAGTTTAATTTCGGTTTTTCAAACATTTTATTTTAAAGCAAATTTTTGTTAAAGATTATTTATATCCAACTCTATAACTCGCTTATGGTTGGTCCTACAAAAAAATGCAAATAACTATTTTGTAGGAAATTTTATCAGCTTTAATTTTGAAAAAAAGATAAAAATTGATAGGAGTAACTGTTTTCGAGATATAAGCAAGAAACCAAAAAACTGTTACCTTAATTAAGCGTTTGCATCTAAGCAAATTTAGTACTATTAGTATTATTATTATTAATGTTATTGTTATTAATATGACGACTAAAGACGACTCTGAAACATTTAGTGACTTTTATGTCTTCTCCTTTTTCCTCTACTAAAGTGTTAGACACAATTAATTTAGTTTAATTCCGGTTTTTCAAGCATTTTATTTTAAAGCAAATTTTTGTTAAATATTATTTATATCCAACTCTATAACTCGTTTATTCTTGGTCCTACAAGAAAAATGTAAATAACTATTTTGTTGGAAATTTTATCAGCTTTAATTTTGAAAGAAAGATAAAATTTGATAGGAGTAACTGTTTTCGAGATATAAGCAAAAAACCAATAAGAAAACTGTAACTGTTACTGAACAAAAATGTAATTCAGTTTTCAATGTTTGAGACGAAGACAAAAATGCAGCATTTAAAAACGACTCTGAAGACTTCAGTGACTTTTATGTTACCTCCTTTTTCTTCTAATAAAGTATTGGACCCAATAAATTAAGTGTATTTTAAATCACAAGACATTTTCTGTTAAAACACTTTTTTTTAATTATTAATTATTTTCAAACTTATATCTCGCTTATGGTTAGTTCTACATGAAAAATGCAAATAACTATTTTGTAGGAAATTTTATCACCTTTAATTTTGGTGAAAAAGTAAAAATTGTTAGGAGTAACTGTTTTCGAGATATAAGCAAAAGACAAAAAAACTGTTACCTTAAGTAAGCGCTTGCATATAAGCAAATTTAGTACTACTAGTATTGTTATTATAAATGTTATTGTTATTAATATGACGACTAAAGACAACTCTAAGACTTTAGTGACTTTTATGTCTCCTCCTTTTTCCTCTACTAAAGTGTTAGACACAATTAATTTAGTTTAATTTCAGTTTTTCAAACATTTTATTTTAAAGCAAATTTTTGTTAAATATTAAAAACTATAAAATGGGTTAGATTGCCTAAAAACACAGATCACACCCGATCTTTTGCATAGAAATGAGAAAACGCTCATGTAACACACAAAATAAGCTCCATTTTTCCTTATTAAAAGTATTATTATTATTATTACTTATGTGACTATTACTATTATTATTATTATTATTATTATTATTATTATTATTATTATTATTATTATTATTATTATTATTATTATTACTATTATTATTATTATTATTATTGTTATTATTGTTATTATTATTATTATTATTATTAATTTTATTATTATTAAAAACTGATTATAACTTTTGTATAGTAAATGTTTTTATACCAGTTTTAAAATGAGATATTAGTTTTAGACAATTTGTTGCCTAAAAACACAGATCACAGATGATTTCTTGCATAGAAATGAGAAAACGCTCATATAGCACACAAAATAAGCTTCATTTTTGCTTAGAAAACTAAGCTTACTTTTATTACTATTATTATTTTCATTATTATTATTATTAATATTATTATTATTATTACTATTATTATTATTATTATTATTATTATTATTATTATTATTGTTATTATTATTATTATTAAAAACTTATATTAAACAGACAGAAAACGTCGTATTCTGACACAAAAAAACGAATTACGTTATAGACTTGACGAGATCGGCGTATCTCGGACTCTTATAGGACTCTTATAGGGTCAAAAAGTATCAGTTTGGATTAAAACAAATTATTTTTGTTGAGTCTCAGTCTGAATTGTTTATCAGTTCAAACAAAAACGGCTTATTTTAGACGATCTTTTGCTTTGAACAAGAAAACTTACATAGAACAGATTAAAAACGTATTAATCTGGCATAAAAGAGCAATTTATGTATCACTTCGGATAAAGGCAGCTAATCCTATTCGTTTTATTGCTTAAAATAGACAAAATTGTTAATAAATCTAACAAAAACGCTGTATTCTAGCACAAAATACTAATTACATTATAGTTTCGACGAGAATAGCTTATTTGGAATGATTCTATGCTTCCAAACGAGTAAATTTTTATCAAACAGATGCCAAACATCATGTTTTGTCCTATAAAGACATTTTATATTGCAGTTTGTATTAAAACAAAATATTTTCGTTGATTCTTTGTTAGAAGCAGCAAACCTAACATTAAAGAATCTGAAAACTTTGTATTCGGACACAAACCACCGAATTTTGTATCAGTTTAGACAAAAACGGTTGATTTTCGACAATATTTTGCTTTGAACAAGAAAACTTATATCAAACTGACTAAAAACGTCTTATTTTAGCACAAAACAAAAGATTTGCGTTATAGTCTTAAAGCTGATTCATGCCACAGTTTGGATAAAAACCAATTATTTTTGTTAATTCATTGTTACAAACAAGAAACCTTACATCAAAGAAACTGAAAACTCCTTATTTAGGCACAGAAATTCGAATTACGTTTCAGTCTGGACAAAAACTGCTTATTTTAGACGATCCTTTGTTTTGAACACGAAAACTTACATTAAAAAGATTAAAAACGTCTTATTCTGGCTGAAAACTGCAAATTATATATTACTCTAGATAAAAGCAATTTATCCTGATTACTCCTTTACTTAGAATAGAGTAAACTTGTATAAAACTTAATGAAAACTTTAAATTTCGTCTCAAAGAAATAATTTACGTTATAGTTTTGACCAGCACTGTTTATTTCAAACGAAATTATGATTCGAAACTAATGAACTTTTATGGGGCAGATGCAAAACCACATATTACCATATAAAGCGTTGTTTTAAAGCAAAGTATTACCTTTTGCAACAAGAAATTTCACGTCAAAGAAACTGAAAACTTCGTATCCATGCACAAATATCGAATTACGTATCAGTTTAGGCAAATACAGCTTATTTTAAACGATTCCTTGCTATAAACAAGAAAAATTTTATCAAACATATTGAAAATGTCTTATTCTCGAAAATAAGAGCAAATTATGTATCAGTTTTAACAAAAGCGGATTACTCTGTTTGATTCTATGCTTAGAGTAGAGTAAACTACTATAAAACGTAATGAAAACTCTATATTCAAGCTCAAAAGAACAAATTACGTTATAGTTTTGACAAAAAAAAATTATTTCGGACGACTACATATTTCGAAGTAAGCAAACTTTAATTGAACAAGTGCAAAAGCTAATACTTTGCTTTAAAATAACGATTTATGTGGTAATATGGTATTTTGCATCTGTCCTATAAAAGTTTACTCGTTTCGCTCCATTGAATCATTCGAAATAAATTATTTTGATACAACAACGAAAATAATTTTTTTGTTTAAACTGTAACATGTCGTTTTTATAAAACGAACTAAGACGTTTGGCATCTGTTTAGTGAAAGTTTTCTCGTTTGGGGGCATAAAATCGTTTGAAATTAACAGTTCTGGTCAAAACTATAACGTAAATTATTTCTTTGAGACGAAATTTAAAGTTTTCATTAAGTTTTATACAAGTTTGCTCTATTCTAAGCAAAGAAGTAATCAGGATAAACTGCTTTTATCCAAAGTAATACATAATTTGCAGTTTTGAGCCAGAATAAGACGTTTTTAATCTTTTTAATGTAAGTTTTCGTGTTCAAAAGAAAGAATCGTCTAAAATAAGCAATTTGTGTCCAGACTGAAACGTAATTTGATTTTCTGGGCCTGAATAAGAGGTTTTCAGTTTCTTTGATGTAAGGTTTCTTGTTTGTAACAATGAATAAACGAAAATCATTGGTTTTAATCCAAATTGTGACATAAATCGTTTTTTAAAGGCGAAATCAGACGTTTTGCCTCTGTTCAGTGAAAGTATACTGGTTTCAAAGCATAGAATCGTTTGAAATTAACAGTTCTCGTCAAGACTATAACGCAAATCTTTAAAGTGACACAAAGAAATAATTTACGTAATAGTTTTGACCAGAACTGTTAATTTCAAACGATTTTATGCCCCCAAACGAGAAAACTTTCACTAAGCAGATGCCAAACGTCTTAGTTC
>NC_087402.1:14297500-14410000 GCF_031307605.1 Tribolium castaneum
TGTATCTCGAAAACAGTTACTCCTATCAATTTTTACTTTTTCACCAAAATTAAAGGTGATAAAATTTCCTACAAAATAGTTATTTGCATTTTTCATGTAGAACTAACCATAAACGAGATATAAGTTTGAAAATAATTATTAATTAAAAAAAAGTGTTTTAACAGAAAATGTCTTGTGATTTAAAATACACTTAATTTGTTGGGTCCAATACTTTATTAGAAGAAAAAGGAGGTGACATAAAAGTCACTGAAGTCTTCAGAGTCGTTTTTAAATGCTGCATTTTTGACTTCGTCTCAAACATTGAAAACTGAATTACATTTTTGTTCAGTAACAGTTACAGTTTTCTTATTGGTTTTTTGCTTATATCTCGAAAACAGTTACTCCTATCAAATTTTATCTTACTTTCAAAATTAAAGCTGATAAAATTTCCAACAAAATAGTTATTTACATTTTTCTTGTAGGACCAAGCATAAACGAGTTATAGAGTTGGATATAAATAATATTTAACAAAAATTTGCTTTAAAATAAAATGCTTGAAAAACCGGAATTAAACTAAATTAATTGTGTCTAACACTTTAGTAGAGGAAAAAGGAGAAGACATAAAAGTCACTAAATGTTTCAGAGTCGTCTTTAGTCGTCATATTAATAACAATAACATTAATAATAATAATACTAATAGTACTAAATTTGCTTATATGCAAACGCTTAATTAACGTAACATTTTTTTGGTTTCTTGCTTATATCTCGAAAACAGTTACTCCTATCAATTTTCATCTTTTTTTCAAAATTAAAGCTGATAAAATTTCCTACAAAATAGTTATTTGCATTTTTTTGTAGGACCAACCATAAGCGAGTTATAGAGTTGGATATAAATAATATTTAACAAAAATTTGCTTTAAAATAAAATGTTTGAAAAACCGAAATTAAACTAAATTAATTGAGTCTAACACTTTAGTAGAGGAAAAAGAAAAAGACATAAAAGTCACTAAAGGTTTCAGAGTTGTCTTTAGTTGTCATATTAATAACAATAACATTAATAATAATAATACTAATAGTACTAAATTTGCTTATATGCAAACGCTTAATTAAGGTAACAGTGTTTTGGTTTCTTGCTTATATCTCGAAAACAGTTACTCCTATCAATTTTTATCTTTTTACTAAAATTCAAGCTGATAAAATTTCCTACAAAATAGTTATTTGCATTTTTCATGTAGGACTAACCATAAGCGAGATATATGATTGAAAATAATTAATATTTAAAAAAAAAGTGCTTTAACAGAAAATGTCTTGTGATTTAAAATACACTTAATTTATTGGGTCCAATACTTTATTAGAAGAAAAAGGAAGTGACATAAAAGTCACTGAAGTCTTTAGAGTCGTTTTTAAATGCTGCAGTTTCGTCTTCGTCTCAAACATTGAAAACTGAATTACATTTTTGTTCAGTAACAGTCACAGTTTTCTTATTGGTTTTTTGCTTATATCTCGAAAACAGTTACTCCTATCAATTTTTATCTTTCTATCAAAATTAAAGCTGATAAAATTTCCTACAAAATAATTATTTGCATTTTTCTTGTAGGACCAACCATAAGCGAGTTATAGAGTTGGATATAAATAATATTTAACAAAAATTTGCTTTAAAATAAAATGTTTGAAAAACTGAAATTAAACTAATTTAATTGTGTCTAACACTTTAGTAGAGGAAAAATAAGAAGACATAAAAGTCACTAAAGGTTTCAAAGTTGTCTTTAATCGTCATATTAATAACAATAACATTAATAATAATAATACTAATAGTACTAAATTTGCTTATATGCAAACGCTTAATTAAGGTAACAGTGTTTTGGTTTCTTGCTCATATCTCGAAAACAGTTACTCCTATCAATTTTTATCTTTTTACTAAAATTCAAGCTGATAAAATTTTCTACAAAATAGTTATTTGCATTTTTTATGTAGGACTAACCATAAGCGAGATATAAGATTGAAAATAATTAATATTTAAAAAAGAAGTGCTTTAACAGAAAATGTCTTGTGATTTAAAATACACTTAATTTATTAGGTCCAATATTTTATTAAAAAAAAAAGGGGGTGACATATAAGTCACTGAAGTCTTCAGAGTCGATTTTAATGCTGCATTTTCGTCTTCGTCTCAAACATTGAAAACTGAATTACATTTTTGTTCTGAAACGGTAACAGTTTTTACTTTGGTTTTTTGCTTATATCTCGAAAACAGTTACTCCTATCAATTTTTATCTTTCTTTCAAAATTAAAGCTGATAACATTTCCTACAAAATAGTTATTTGCATTTTTCTTGTAGGACCAACCATAAGCGAGTTATAAAGTTGGATATAAATAATATTTAACAAAAACTTGCTTAAAAATAAAATGTTTGAAATACTGAAATTAAACTAAATTAATTGTGTCTAACACTTTAGTAGAGAAAAAAGAAAAAGACATAAAAGTCACCAAAGTCTTCAGAATCGTTTTTAGTCGTCATATTAATAACAATAACATTAATAATAATAATACTAATAGTACTAAATCTGCTTATATGCAAGCGCTTTATTAAGGTAACAGTTTTTTGTTTCTTGCTTATATCTCGAAAACAGTTACTCCTATGAATTTTTGTCTTTCTTTCAAAATTAAAGCTGATAAAATATTCTACAAAATAGTTATTTGCATTTTTCTTGTAGGACCAACCATAAGCGAGTTATAGAGTTGGATATAAATAATATTTAACAAAAATTTGCTTTAAAATAAAATGTTTGAAAAACTGAAATTAAACTAATTTAACTGTGTCTAACACTTTAGTAGAGAAAAAAGGAAAAGACATAAAAGTCACTAAAGGTTTCAGAGTTGTCTTTAGTTGTCATATTAATAACAATAACATTAATAATAATAATACTAATAGTACTAAATTTGTTTATATGCAAACGCTTAATTAAGGTAACAGTGTTTTGGTTTCTTGCTTATATCTCGAAAACAGTTACTCCTATCAATTTTTATCTTTTTACTAAAATTCAAGCTGATAAAATTTCCTACAAAACAGTTATTTGCATTTTTCATGTAGGACTAACCATAAGCGAGATATATGATTGAAAATAATTAATATTTAAAAAAAAAGTGCTTTAACAGAAAATGCCTTGTGATTTAAAATACACTTAATTTATTGGGTCCAATACTTTATTAGAAAAAAAAGGAAGTGACATAAAAGTCACTGAAGTCTTCAGAGTCGTTTTTAAATGCTGCAGTTTCGTCTTCGTCTCAAACATTGAAAACCGAATTACATTTTTGTTCAGTAACAGTCACAGTTTTCTTATTGGTTTTTTGCTTATATCTCGAAAACAGTTACTCCTATCAATTTTTATCTTTCTTTCAAAATTAAAGCTGATAAAATTTCCTACAAAATAGTTATTTGCATTTTTCTTGTAGGACCAACCATAAGCGAGTTATAGAGTTGGATATAAATAATATTTAACAAAAATTTGCTTTAAAATAAAATGTTTGAAAAACTGAAATTAAACTAATTTAATTGTGTCTAACACTTTAGTAGAGGAAAAAGAAGAAGACATAAAAGTCACTAGAGGTTTCAAAGTTGTCTTTAATCGTCATATTAATAACAATAACATTAATAATAATAATAATAATAGTACTAAATTTGCTTATATGCAAACGCTTAATTAAGGTAACAGTGTTTTGGTTTCTTGCTCATATCTCGAAAACAGTTACTCCTATCAATTTTTATCTTTTTACTAAAATTCAAGCTGATAAAATTTCCTACAAAATAGTTATTTGCATTTTTTATGTAGGACTAACCATAAGCGAGATATAAGATTGAAAATAATTAATATTTAAAAAAGAAGTGCTTTAACAGAAAATGTCTTGTGATTTAAAATACACTTAATTTATTAGGTCCAATACTTTATTAGAAAAAAAAGGAAGTGACATATAAGTCACTGAAGTCTTCAGAGTCGATTTTAAATGCTGCATTTTCGTCTTCGTCTCAAACATTGAATACTGAATTACATTTTTGTTCTGAAACGGTAACAGTTTTTACTTTGGTTTTTTGCTTATATCTCGAAAACAGTTACTCCTATCAATTTTTATCTTTCTTTCAAAATTAAAGCTGATAACATTTCCTACAAAATAGTTATTTGCATTTTTCTTGTAGGACCAACCATAAGCGAGTTATAAAGTTGGATATAAATAATATTTAACAAAAACTTGCTTAAAAATAAAATGTTTGAAATACTGAAACTAAACTAAATTAATTGTGTCTAACACTTTAGTAGAGAAAAAAGAAAAAGACATAAAAGTCACCAAAGTCTTCAAAATCGTTTTTAGTCGTCATATTAATAACAATAACATTAATAATAATAATACTAATAGTACTAAATCTGCTTATATGCAAGCGCTTTATTAAGGTAACAGTTTTTTGGTTTCTTGCTTATATCTCGAAAACAGTTACTTCTATGAATTTTTGTCTTTTTTTCAAAATTAAAGCTGATAAAATATTCTACAAAATAGTTATTTGCATTTTTCTTGTAGGACCAACCATAAGCGAGTTATAAAGTTGGATATAAATAATATTTAACAAAAACTTGCTTAAAAATTAAATGTTTGAAATACTGAAATTAAACTTAATTAATTGTGTCTAACACTTTAGTAGAGAAAAAAGAAAAAGACATAAAAGTCACCAAAGTCTTCAGAATCGTTTTTAGTCGTCATATTAATAACAATAACATTAATAATAATAATACTAATAGTACTAAATTTGCTTACATGCAAACGCTTAATTCAGGTAACAATTTTTTGGTTTCTTGCTTATATCTCGAAAACAGTTACTCCTATCAATTTTTATCTTTTTACTAAAATTAAAGCTGATAAAATTTCCTACAAAATAGTTAATTGCATTTTTAATGTAGGACTAACCATAAGCGAGATATAAGTTTGAAAATAATTAAAATTTAAAAAAAAGTGCTTCAACAGAAAATGTCTTGTGATTTAAAATACACTTAATTTATTGGGTCCAACACTTTATTAGAAGAAAAAAGAGGTGACAGAAAGGTCACTGAAGTCTTTAGAGTCGTTTGTAAATGCTGCATTTTCGTCTTCGTCTCAAACATTGAAAACTGAATTACATTTTTGTTCAGTAACTGTTACAGTTTTCTTATTGGTTTTTTGCTTATATCTCGAAAACAGTTACTCCTATCAATTTTTATCTTTCTTTTAAAATTAAAGCTGATAAAGCTTCCTACAAAATAGTTATTTGCATTTTTCTTGTAGGACCAACCATAAGCGAGTTATAGAGTTGGATATAAATAATATTTAACAAAAATTTGCTTTAAATAAAATGTTTGAAAAACCGAAATTAAACTAAATTAATTGAGTCTAACACTTTAGTAGAGAAAAAAGAAAAGGACATAAAAGTCACCAAAGTCTTCAGAATCGTTTTTAGTCGTCATATTAATAACAATAACATTAATAATAATAATACTAATAGTATTAAATCTGCTTATATGCAAGCGCTTTATTAAGGTAACAGTTTTTTGGTTTCTTGCTTATATCTCGAAAACAGTTACTCCTATCAATTTTTATCTTTCTATCAAAATTAAAGCTGATAAAATTTCCTACAAAATAATTATTTGCATTTTTCTTGTAGGACCAACCATAAGCGAGTTATAGAGTTGGATATAAATAATATTTAACAAAAATTTGCTTTAAAATAAAATGTTTGAAAAACTGAAATTAAACTAATTTAATTGTGTCTAACACTTTAGTAGAGGAAAAAGAAGAAGACATAAAAGTCACTAAAGGTTTCAAAGTTGTCTTTAATCGTCATATTAATAACAATAACATTAATAATAATAATACTAATAGTACTAAATTTGCTTATATGCAAACGCTTAATTAAGGTAACAGTGTTTTGGTTTCTTGCTCATATCTCGAAAACAGTTACTCCTATCAATTTTTATCTTTTTACTAAAATTCAAGCTGATAAAATTTCCTACAAAATAGTTATTTGCATTTTTTATGTAGGACTAACCATAAGCGAGATATAAGATTGAAAATAATTAATATTTAAAAAAGAAGTGCTTTAACAGAAAATGTCTTGTGATTTAAAATACACTTAATTTATTAGGTCCAATATTTTATTAAAAAAAAAAGGGGGTGACATATAAGTCACTGAAGTCTTCAGAGTCGATTTTAATGCTGCATTTTCGTCTTCGTCTCAAACATTGAAAACTGAATTACATTTTTGTTCTGAAACGGTAACAGTTTTTACTTTGGTTTTTTGCTTATATCTCGAAAACAGTTACTCCTATCAATTTTTATCTTTCTTTCAAAATTAAAGCTGATAACATTTCCTACAAAATAGTTATTTGCATTTTTCTTGTAGGACCAACCATAAGCGAGTTATAAAGTTGGATATAAATAATATTTAACAAAAACTTGCTTAAAAATAAAATGTTTGAAATACTGAAATTAAACTAAATTAATTGTGTCTAACACTTTAGTAGAGAAAAAAGAAAAAGACATAAAAGTCACCAAAGTCTTCAGAATCGTTTTTAGTCGTCATATTAATAACAATAACATTAATAATAATAATACTAATAGTACTAAATTTGCTTATATGCAAACGCTTAATTAAGGTAACAGTGTTTTGGTTTCTTGCTTATATCTCGAAAACAGTTACTCCTATCAATTTTTATCTTTTTACTAAAATTCAAGCTGATAAAATTTCCTACAAAATAGTTATTTGCATTTTTCATGTAGGACTAACCATAAGCGAGATATATGATTGAAAATAATTAATATTTAAAAAAAAAGTGCTTTAACAGAAAATGTGTTGTGATTTAAAATACACTTAATTTATTGGGTCCAATACTTTATTAGAAAAAAAAGGAAGTGACATAAAAGTCACTGAAGTCTTCAGAGTCGTTTTTAAATGCTGCAGTTTCGTCTTCGTCTCAAACATTGAAAACCGAATTACATTTTTGTTCAGTAACAGTCACAGTTTTCTTATTGGTTTTTTGCTTATATCTCGAAAACAGTTACTCCTATCAATTTTTATCTTTCTTTCAAAATTAAAGCCGATAAAATTTCCTACAAAATAGTTATTTGCATTTTTCTTGTAGGACCAACCATAAGCGAGTTATAGAGTTGGATATAAATAATATTTAACAAAAATTTGCTTTAAAATAAAATGTTTGAAAAACTGAAATTAAACTAATTTAATTGTGTCTAACACTTTAGTAGAGGAAAAAGAAGAAGACATAAAAGTCACTAGAGGTTTCAAAGTTGTCTTTAATCGTCATATTAATAACAATAACATTAATAATAATAATACTAATAGTACTAAATTTGCTTATATGCAAACGCTTAATTAAGGTAACAGTGTTTTGGTTTCTTGCTCATATCTCGAAAACAGTTACTCCTATCAATTTTTATCTTTTTACTAAAATGCAAGCTGATAAAATTTCCTACAAAATAGTTATTTGCATTTTTTATGTAGGACTAACCATAAGCGAGATATAAGATTGAAAATAATTAATATTTAAAAAAGAAGTGCTTTAACAGAAAATGTCTTGTGATTTAAAATACACTTAATTTATTAGGTCCAATACTTTATTAGAAAAAAAAGGGAGTGACATATAAGTCACTGAAGTCTTCAGAGTCGATTTTAAATGCTGCATTTTCGTCTTCGTCTCAAACATTGAATACTGAATTACATTTTTGTTCTGAAACGGTAACAGTTTTTACTTTGGTTTTTTGCTTATATCTCGAAAACAGTTACTCCTATCAATTTTTATCTTTCTTTCAAAATTAAAGCTGATAACATTTCCTACAAAATAGTTATTTGCATTTTTCTTGTAGGACCAACCATAAGCGAGTTATAAAGTTGGATATAAATAATATTTAACAAAAACTTGCTTAAAAATAAAATGTTTGAAATACTGAAACTAAACTAAATTAATTGTGTCTAACACTTTAGTAGAGAAAAAAGAAAAAGACATAAAAGTCACCAAAGTCTTCAAAATCGTTTTTAGTCGTCATATTAATAACAATAACATTAATAATAATAATACTAATAGTACTAAATCTGCTTATATGCAAGCGCTTTATTAAGGTAACAGTTTTTTGGTTTCTTGCTTATATCTCGAAAACAGTTACTCCTATGAATTTTTGTTTTTCTTTCAAAATTAAAGCTGATAAAATATTCTACAAAATAGTTATTTGCATTTTTCTTGTAGGACCAACCATAAGCGAGTTATAGAGTTGGATATAAATAATATATAACAAAAATTTGCTTTAAAATAAAATGTTTGAAAAACTGAAATTAAACTAATTTAACTGTGTCTAACACTTTAGTAGAGAAAAAAGGAAAAGACATAAAAGTCACTAAAGGTTTCGGAGTTGTCTTTAGTTGTCATATTAATAACAATAACATTAATAATAATAATACTAATAGTACTAAATTTGCTTATATGCAAACGCTCAATTAAGGTAACAGTGTTTTGGTTTCTTGCTTATATCTCGAAAACAGTTACTCCTATCAATTTTTATCTTTTTACTAAAATTCAAGCTGATAAAATTTCCTACAAAATAGTTATTTGCATTTTTCATGTAGGACTAACCATAAGCGAGATATATGATTGAAAATAATTAATATTTAAAAAAAAAGTGCTTTAACAGAAAATGTCTTGTGATTTAAAATACACTTAATTTATTAGGTCCAATACTTTATTAGAAGAAAAAGGGGGTGACATATAAGTCACTGAAGTCTTCAGAGTCGATTGTAAATGCTGCATTTTCGTCTTCGTCTCAAACATTGAAAACTGAATTACATTTTTGTTCTGAAACGGTAACAGTTTTCACTTTGGTTTTTTGCTTATATCTCGAAAACAATTACTCCTATCAGTTTTTATTTTTTTTTTCAAAATAAAGCTGATAAAATTTTCTACAAAATAGTTATTTGCATTTTTCTTGTAGGACCAACCATAAGCGAGTTATAAAGTTGGATATAAATAATATTTAACAAAAACTTGCTTAAAAATAAAATGTTTGAAATACTGAAATTAAACTAAATTAATTGTGTCTAACACTTTAGTAGAGAAAAAAAAAAAGACATAAAAGTCACCAAAGTCTTCAGAATCGTTTTTAGTCGTCATATTAATAACAATAACATTAATAATAATAATACTAACAGTACTAAATCTGCTTATATGCAAGCGCTTTATTAAGGTAACAGTTTTTTGGTTTTTTGCTTATATCTCGAAAACAGTTACTCCTATGAATTTTTGTCTTTCTTTCAAAATTAAAGCTGATAAAATATTCTACAAAATAGTTATTTGCATTTTTCTTGTAGGACCAACCATAAGCGAGTTATAGAGTTGGATATAAATAATATATAACAAAAATTTGCTTTAAAATAAAATGTTTGAAAAACTGAAATTAAACTAATTTAACTGTGTCTAACACTTTAGTAGAGGAAAAAGGAAAAGACATAAAAGTCACTAAAGGTTTCAGAGTTGTCTTTAGTTGTCATATTAATAACAATAACATTAATAATAATAATACTAATAGTACTAAATTTGCTTATATGCAAACGCTCAATTAAGGTAACAGTGTTTTGGTTTCTTGCTTATATCTCGAAAACAGTTACTCCTATCAATTTTTATCTTTTTACTAAAATTCAAGCTGATAAAATTTCCTACAAAATAGTTATTTGCATTTTTCATGTAGGACTAACCATAAGCGAGATATATGATTGAAAATAATTAATATTTAAAAAAAAAGTGCTTTAACAGAAAATGTCTTGTGATTTAAAATACACTTAATTTATTAGGTCCAATACTTTATTAGAAGAAAAAGGGGGTGACATATAAGTCACTGAAGTCTTCAGAGTCGATTGTAAATGCTGCATTTTCGTCTTCGTCTCAAACATTGAAAACTGAATTACATTTTTGTTCTGAAACGGTAACAGTTTTCACTTTGGTTTTTTGCTTATATCTCGAAAACAATTACTCCTATCAGTTTTTATTTTTTTTTTCAAAATAAAGCTGATAAAATTTTCTACAAAATAGTTATTTGCATTTTTCTTGTAGGACCAACCATAAGCGAGTTATAAAGTTGGATATAAATAATATTTAACAAAAACTTGCTTAAAAATAAAATGTTTGAAATACTGAAATTAAACTAAATTAATTGTGTCTAACACTTTAGTAGAGAAAAAAAAAAGACATAAAAGTCACCAAAGTCTTCAGAATCGTTTTTAGTCGTCATATTAATAACAATAACATTAATAATAATAATACTAACAGTACTAAATCTGCTTATATGCAAGCGCTTTATTAAGGTAACAGTTTTTTGGTTTTTTGCTTATATCTCGAAAACAGTTACTCCTATGAATTTTTGTCTTTCTTTCAAAATTAAAGCTGATAAAATATTCTACAAAATAGTTATTTGCATTTTTCTTGTAGGACCAACCATAAGCGAGTTATAGAGTTGGATATAAATAATATATAACAAAAATTTGCTTTAAAATAAAATGTTTGAAAAACTGAAATTAAACTAATTTAACTGTGTCTAACACTTTAGTAGAGGAAAAAGGAAAAGACATAAAAGTCACTAAAGGTTTCAGAGTTGTCTTTAGTTGTCATATTAATAACAATAACATTAATAATAATAATACTAATAGTACTAAATTTGCTTATATGCAAACGCATAATTAAGGTAACAGTGTTTTGGTTTCTTGCTTATATCTCAAAAACAGTTACTCCTATCAATTTTTATCTTTTTACTAAAATTCAAGCTGATAAAATTTCCTACAAAATAGTTATTTGCATTTTTCATGTAGGACTAACCATAAGCGAGATATATGATTGAAAATAATTAATATTTAAAAAAAAAGTGCTTTAACTGAAAATGTCATGTGATTTAAAATACACTTAATTTATTGGGTCCAATACTTTATTAGAAGAAAAAGGAAGTGACATAAAAGTCACTGAAGTCTTCAGAGTCGTTTTTAAATGCTGCAGTTTCGTCTTCGTCTCAAACATTGAAAACTGAATTACATTTTTGTTCAGTAACAGTCACAGTTTTCTTATTGGTTTTTTGCTTATATCTCGAAAACAGTTACTCCTATCAATTTTTATCTTTCTGTCAAAATTAAAGCTGATAAAATTTCCTACAAAATAGTTATTTGCATTTTTCTTGTAGGACCAACCATAAGCGAGTTATAGAGTTGGATATAAATAATATTTAACAAAAATTTGCTTTAAAATAAAATGTTTGAAAAACCGAAATTAAACTAAATTAATTGAGTCTAACACTTTAGTAGAGGAAAAAGAAAAAGACATAAAAGTCACTAAAGGTTTCAGAGTTGTCTTTAGTTGTCATATTAATAACAATAACATTAATAATAATAATACTAATAGTACTAAATTTTGTTCTGAAACGGTAACAGTTTTTACTTTGGTTTTTTGCTTATATCTCGAAAACAGTTACTCCTATCAATTTTTATCTTTCTTTCAAAATTAAAGCTGATAACATTTCCTACAAAATAGTTATTTGCATTTTTCTTGTAAGACCAACCATAAGCGAGTTATAAAGTTGGATATAAATAATATTTAACAAAAACTTGCTTAAAAATAAAATGTTTGAAATACTGAAATTAATCTAAATTAATTGTGTCTAACACTTTAGTAGAGAAAAAAGAAAAAGACATAAAAGTCACCAAAGTCTTCAGAATCGTTTTTAGTCGTCATATTAATAACAATAACATTAATAATAATAATACTAATAGTACTAAATCTGCTTATATGCAAGCGCTTTATTAAGGTAACAGTTTTTTGGTTTCTTGCTTATATCTCGAAAACAGTTACTCCTATGAATTTTTGTCTTTCTTTCAAAATTAAAGCTGATAAAATATTCTACAAAATAGTTATTTGCATTTTTCTTGTAGGACCAACCATAAGCGAGTTATAGAGTTGGATATAAATAATATTTAACAAAAATTTGCTTTAAAATAAAATGTTTGAAAAACGGAAATTAAACTAATTTAACTGTGTCTAACACTTTAGTAGAGAAAAAAGGAAAAGACATAAAAGTCACTAAAGGTTTCAGAGTTGTCTTTAGTTGTCATATTAATAACAATAACATTAATAATAATAATACTAATAGTACTAAATTTGCTTATATGCAAACGCTTAATTAAGGTAACAGTGTTTTGGTTTCTTGCTTATATCTCGAAAACAGCTACTCCTATCAATTTTTATCTTTTTATTAAAATTCAAGCTGATAAAATTTCCTACAAAATAGTTATTTGCATTTTTCATGTAGGACTAACCATAAGCGAGATATATGATTGAAAATAATTAATATTTAAAAAAAAAGTGCTTTAACAGAAAATGTCTTGTGATTTAAAATACACTTAATTTATTGGGTCCAATACTTTATTAGAAGAAAAAGGAAGTGACATAAAAGTCACTAAAGTCTTCAGAGTCGTTTTTAAATGCTGCAGTTTCGTCTTCGTCTCAAACATTGAAAACCGAATTACATTTTTGTTCAGTAACAGTCACAGTTTTCATATTGGTTTTTTGCTTATATCTCGAAAACAGTTACTCCTATCAATTCTTATTTTTTTACTAAAATTCAAGCTGATAAAATTTCCTACAAAATAGTTATTTGCATTTTTTATGTAGGACTAACCATAAGCGAGATATAAAATTGAAAATAATTAATATTTAAAAAAGAAGTGCTTTAACAAAAAATGTCTTGTGATTTAAAATACACTTAATTTATTAGGTCCAATACTTTATTAAAAAAAAAGGGGGTGACATATAAGTCACTGAAGTCTTCAGAGTCGATTTTAAATGCTGCATTTTCGTCTTCGTCTCAAACATTGAAAACTGAATTACATTTTTGTTCTGAAACGGTAACAGTTTTTACTTTGGTTTTTTGCTTATATCTCGAAAACAGTTACTCCTATCAATTTTTATCTTTCTTTCAAAATTAAAGCTGATAACATTTCCTACAAAATAGTTATTTGCATTTTTCTTGTAGGACCAATCATAAGCGAGTTATAAAGTTGGATATAAATAATATTTAACAAAAACTTGCTTAAAAATAAAATGTTTGAAATACTGAAATTAAACTAAATTAATTGTGTCTAACACTTTAGTAGAGAAAAAAGAAAAAGACATAAAAGTCACCAAAGTCTTCAAAATCGTTTTTAGTCGTCATATTAATAACAATAACATTAATAATAATAATACTAATAGTACTAAATCTGCTTATATGCAAGCGCATTATTAAGGTAACAGTTTTTTGGTTTCTTGCTTATATCTCGAAAACAGTTACTTCTATGAATTTTTGTCTTTCTTTCAAAATTAAAGCTGATAAAATATTCTACAAAATAGTTATTTGCATTTTTCTTGTAGGACCAACCATAAGCGAGTATAGAGTTGGATATAAATAATATTTAACAAAAATTTGCTTTAAAATAAAATGTTTGAAAAACTGAAATTAAACTAATTTAACTGTGTCTAACACTTTAGTAGAGAAAAAAGGAAAAGACATAAAAGTCACTAAAGGTTTCAGAGTTGTCTTTAGTTGTCATATTAATAACAATAACATTAATAATAATAATAATACTAATAGTACTAAATTTGCTTATATGCAAACGCTTAATTAAGGTAACAGTGTTTTGGTTTCTTGCTTATATCTCGAAAACAGTTACTCCTATCAATTTTTATCTTTTTACTAAAATTCAAGCTGATAAAATTTCCTACAAAATAGTTATTTGCATTTTTCATGTAGGACTAACCGAATTACATTTTTGTTCAGTAACAGTCACAGTTTTCTTACTGGTTTTTTGCTTATATCTCGAAAACAGTTACTCCTATCAATTTTTATCTTTTTTTCAAAATTAAAGCTGATAAAATTTCCTACAAAATAGTTATTTGCATTTTTCTTGTAGGACCAACCATAAGCGAGTTATAGAGTTGGATATAAATAATATTTAACAAAAATTTGCTTTAAAATAAAATGTTTGAAATACTGAAATTAAACTAAATTAATTGTGTCTAACACTTTAGTAGAGGAAAAAGAAAAAGACATAAAAGTCACTAAAGGTTTCAGAGTCGTTTTTAGTCGTCATATTAATAACAATAACATTAATAATAATAATACTAATAGTACTAAATTTGCTTATATGCAAACGCTTAATTAAGGTAACAGTGTTTTGGTTTCTTGCTTATATCTCGAAAACAGTTACTTCTATCAATTTTTATCTTTTTACTAAAATTAAAGCTGATAAAAATTCCTACAAAATAGTTATTTGCATTTTTTTTGTAAGACCAACCATAAGCGAGTTATAGAGTTGGATATAAATAATCTTCAACAAAAATTTGCTTTAAAATAAAATGTTTGAAAAACCGAAATTAAACTAAATTAATTGAGTCTAACACTTTAGTATAGGAAAAAGGAGAAGACATAAAAGTCACCAAAGTCTTTAGAGTCTTTTTTAGTCGTCATTTTAATAACAATAACATTAATAATAATAATACTAATAGTACTAAATTTGCTTATATGCAAGCGCTATATTAAGGTAACAGTTTTTTGGTTTTTTGCTTATATCTCGAAAACAGTTACTCCTATCAATTTTTATTTTTTTACTAAAATTAAAGCTGATAAAATTTCCTACAAAATAGTTATTTGCATTTTTTTTGTAGGACCAAGCATAAGCGAGTAATAGAGATGGATATAAATAATATTTAACAAAAATTTGCTTTAAAATAAAATGTTTGAAATGCTGAAATTAAACTAAATTAATTGTGTCTAACACTTTAGTAGAGGAAAAAGAAAAAGACATAAAAGTCACTAAAGGTTTTAGAGTCGTCTTTAGTCGTCATATTAATAACAATAACATTAATAATAATAATACTAATAGTACTAAATTTGCTTAGATGCAAGCGCTTAATTAAGGTAACAGTTTCTTGCTTATATCTCGAAAACAGTTACTCCTATCAATTTTTATCTTTTTACTAAAATTAAAGCTTATAAAATTTCCTACAAAATAGTTATTTGCATTTTTTATGTAGAACTAACCATAAGCGAGATATAAGTTTGAAAATAATTAATATTTAAAGAAAAAGTGCTTTAACAGAAAATGTCTTGTGATTTAAAATACACTTAATTTAATGGGTCCAATACTTTATTAGAAGAAAAAGGAGGTGACATAAAAGTCACCAAAGTTTTCAGAGTTGTTTTTAGTACTAAATTTGCTTATATGTAAGCCCTTAGTTAAGGTAACAGTTTTTTGGTTTCTTGCTTATATCTCGAAAACAGTTACTCCTATCAATTTTTATCTTTTCACTAAAATTAAAGCTGATAAAATTTCCTACAAAATAGTTATTTGCATTTTTTATGTAGGACTAACCATAAGCGAGATATAAGTTTGTAAATAATTAATATTTAAAAAAAAATTGCTTTAACAGAAAATGTCTTGTGATTTAAAATACACTTAATTTAATGAGTCCAGTACTTTATTAGAAGAAAAAAAAGGTGACATAAAAGTCACTGAAGTTTTCAGAGTTGTTTTTAAATGCTGCATTTTCGTCTTAGTCTCAAATATTGAAAACTGAATTACATTTTTGTTCAGTAACACTTACAGTTTTCTTATTGGTTTTTTGCTTATATCTCGAAACCAGTTCCTCCTATCAATTTTTACCTTTTTTTCAAAATTAAAGCTGATACAATTTCCTACAAAATAGTTAATTGCATTTTTTTTGTAAGACCAACCATAAGCGAGTTATAGAGTTGGATATAAATAATCTTTAACAAAAATTTGCTTTAAAATAAAATGTTTGATAATCCGAAATTAAACTAAATTAATTAAGACTAACACATTAGTAGAGGAAAAAGGAGAAGTCATCAAAGTCACCAAAATCTTGAGAGTCGTTTTTAGTCGTCATATTAATAACAATAACATTAATAATAATAATACTAATATTACTAAATTTGCTTATATGCAAGCGCTTAATTAAGGCAACAGTTTCTTGCTTATATCTCGAAAACAGTTACTCCTATCAATTTTTATCTTTTTACAAAAATTAAAGCTGATAAAATTTCCTACAAAATAGTTATTTGCATTTTTTATGTAGAACTAACCATAAGCGAGATATAAGTTTGAAAATAATTAATATTTAAAGAAAAAGTGCTTTAACAGAAAATGTCTTGTGATTTAAAATACACTTAATTTAATGGGTTCAATACTTTATTAGAAGAAAAAGGAGGTGACATAAAAGTCACCAAAGTCTTCAGAGTGGTTTATAGTACTAAATTTGCTTATATGTAAGCCCTTAATTAAGGTAACAGTTTTTTGGTTTCTTGCTTATATCTCGAAAACAGTTACTCCTATCAATTTTTATCTTTTCACTAAAATTAAAGCTGATAAAATTTCCTACAAAATACTTATTTGCATTTTTCATGTAGGACTAACCATAAGCGAGATATAAGTTTGAAAATAATTAATATTTAAAAAAAAAGTGTTTTAACAGAAAATGTCTTGGGATTTAAAATACACTTAATTTATTGGGTCCAATAGTTTATTAGAAGAAAAAGGAGGTGACATAAAAGTCACTGAAGTCTTCAGAGTCGATTTTAAATGCTGCATTTTCGTCTTCGTCTCAAACATTGAAAACTGAATTACATTTTTGTTCAGTAACAGTTACAGTTTTCTTATTGGTTTTTTGCTTATATCTCGAAACCAGTTACTTCTATCAATTTTTATCTTTTTTTATTTTTATATCAAATTTTTGTTAAAGATTATTTATATCCAACTCTATAACTCGCTTATAGTTGGTCCTACAAAAAAATGCAAAAAACTATTTTGTATAAAATTTTATCAGCTTTAATTTTGAAGGAAAGATAAAAATTGATAGGAGTAACTGTTTTCGAGATATAAGCAAAAAACCAAAGTGAAAACTGTAACAGTTACTAAACAAAAATGTAATTCAGTATTTAATGTTTGAGACGAAGACGAAAATGTAGCATTTACTGTCACCTCCTTTTTCTTCTAATTAAGTATTGGACCCAATAAATTAAGTGTATTTTAAATCACAAGACATTTTCTGTTAAAGCACATTTTTTTTAATTATTAATTATTTTCAAACTTATATCTTGCTTATGGTTAGTTCTACATGAAAAATGCAAATAACGATTTTGAAGGAAATTTTATCAGCTTTAATTTTGGTGAAAAGGTAAAAACTGATAGGAGTAACTGTTTTCAAGATATAAGCAAACAACAAAAAAACTGTTACCTTAATTAAGCGCTTGCATATAAGCAAATTTAGTACTAATAGTATTGTTATTATTAATGTTATTGTTATTAATATGACGTCTAAAGACGATTCTGAAGAGTTTAGTGACTTTTATGTCTCCTCCTTTTTCCTCTACTAAAGTGTTAGACACAATTAATTTAGTTTAATTTCGGTTTTTCAAACATTTTATTTTAAAGCAAATTTTTGTTTAATATTATTTATATCCAACTCTATAACTTGCTTATGCTTGGTCCTACAAGAAAAATGTAAATAACTATTTTGGTGTTTTTGAGATATAAGCAAAAAACCAAAGTGAAAACTGTTACAGTTACTTAACAAAAATGTAATTCAGTTTTCAATGTTTGAGACGAAGACGAAAATGCAGCATTTAAAAACGACTCTGAAGACTTCAGTGACTTTTATGTCACCTCCTTTTTCTTCTAATAAAGTATTGGACCCAATAAATTAAGTATATTTTAAATCACAAGACATTTTCTGTTAAAGCACTTTTTTTTAAATATTAATTATTTTCAAACTTATATCTCGCTTATGGTTAGTCCTACATAAAAAATGCAAATAAATATTTTGTAGGAAATTTTATCAGCTTTAATTTTAGTAAAAAGATAACAATTGATAGGAGTAACTGATTTTGAGATATAAGCAAGAAACTGTTACCTTAATTAACCGCTTGCATATAAGCAAATTTAGTAATATTAGTATTATTATTATTAATGTTATTGTTATTAATATGACGATTAAAGACAACTTTGAAACCTTTAGTGACTTTTATGTCTTCTCTTTTTTCCTCTACTAAAGTGTTAGTCTTAATTAATTTAGTTTAATTTCGGTTTTTCAAACATTTTATTTATTTTTATTTTTATAGGAGTAACTGTTTTCGAGATATAAGCAAAAAACCAATAAGAAAACTGTAACTGTTACTGAACAAAAATGTAATTCAGTTTTCAATGTTTGAGACAAAGACAAAAATGCAGCATTTAAAATCGACTCTGAAGACTTTAGTGACTGTTATGCCTCCTCCTTTTTCTTCTAATAAAGTATTGGACCCATTAAATTAAGTGTATTTTAAATCACAAGACATTTTCTGTTAAAGCACTTTTTTTTTAATATTATTTATTTTCAAACTTATATCTCGCTTATGGTTAGTCCTACATGAAAAATGCAAATTACTATTTTGTACAAAATTTTATCAGCTTGCTTTAATTTTAGTAAAAATTTAAAAATTGATAGGAGTAACTGTTTTCGAGATATAAGCAAGAAACCAAAAAACTTGTACCTTAATTAAGCGCTTGCATATAAGCAAATTTAGTAATATTAGTATTATTATTATTAATGTTATTGTTATTAATATGACGACTAAAAACGACTCTCAAGACTTTGGTGACTTTTATGTCTTCTCCTTTTACCTCTACTAAAGTGTTAGTCTTAGTTTAGTTTAATTTCGGTTTTTCAAACATTTTATTTTAAAGCAAATTTTTGTTAAAGATTATTTATATCCAACTCTATAACTCGCATATGGTTGGTCCTACAAAAAAATGCAAATAACTATTTTGTAGGAAATTTTATCAGCTTTAATTTTGAAAAAAAGATAAAAATTGATAGGAGTAACTGTTTTCGAGATATAAGCAAGAAACCAAAAAACTGTTACCTTAATTAAGCGTTTGCATCTAAGCAAATTTAGTACTATTAGTATTATTATTATTAATGTTATTGTTATTAATATGACGACTAAAGACGACTCTGAAACATTTAGTGACTTTTATGTCTTCTCCTTTTTCCTCTACTAAAGTGTTAGACACAATTAATTTAGTTTAATTCCGGTTTTTCAAGCATTTTATTTTAAAGCAAATTTTTGTTAAATAATATTTATATCCAACTCTATAACTCGTTTATTCTTGGTCCTACAAGAAAAATGTAATTAACTATTTTGTTGGAAATTTTATCAGCTTTAATTTTGAAAAAAAGATAAAATTTGATAGGAGTAACTGTTTTCGAGATATAAGCAAAAAACCAATAAGAAAACTGTAACTGTTACTGAACAAAAATGTAATTCAGTTTTCAATGTTTGAGACGAAGACAAAAATGCAGCATTTAAAAACGACTCTGAAGACTTCAGTGACTTTTATGTTACCTCCTTTTTCTTCTAATAAAGTATTGGACCCAATAAATTAAGTGTATTTTAAATCACAAGACATTTTCTGTTAAAACACTTTTTTTTAATTATTAATTATTTTCAAACTTATATCTCGCTTATGGTTAGTTCTACATGAAAAATGCAAATAACTATTTTGTAGGAAATTTTATCACCTTTAATTTTGGTGAAAAAGTAAAAATTGTTAGGAGTAACTGTTTTCGAGATATAAGCAAAAAACAAAAAAACTGTTACCTTAAGTAAGCGCTTGCATATAAGCAAATTTAGTACTACTAGTATTGTTATTATAAATGTTATTGTTATTAATATGACGACTAAAGACAACTCTAAGACTTTAGTGACTTTTATGTCTCCTCCTTTTTCCTCTACTAAAGTGTTAGACACAATTAATTTAGTTTAATTTCAGTTTTTCAAACATTTTATTTTAAAGCAAATTTTTGTTAAATATTAAAAACTATAAAATGGGTTAGATTGCCTAAAAACACAGATCACACCCGATCTTTTGCATAGAAATGAGAAAACGCTCATGTAACACACAAAATAAGCTTCATTTTTCCTTATTAAAAGTATTATTATTATTATAACTTATGTGACTATTACTATTATTATTATTATTACTTTTTTTTTAATATTAATTATTTTCAAACTTATATCTCGCTTATGGTTAGTCCTACATAAAAAATGCAAATAAATATTTTGTAGGAAATTTTATCAGCTTTAATTTTAGTAAAAAGATAACAATTGATAGGAGTAACTGTTTTTGAGATATAAGCAAGAAACTGTTACCTTAATTAACCGCTTGCATATAAGCAAATTTAGTAATATTAGTATTATTATTATTAATGTTATTGTTATTAATATGACGACTAAAAACGACTCTCAAGACTTTGGTGACTTTTATGTCTTCTCTTTTTTCTTCTACTAAAGTGTTAGTCTTAATTAATTTAGTTTAATTTCGGTTTTTCAAACATTTTATTTATTTTTATTTTTATAGGAGTAACTGTTTCCGAGATATAAGCAAAAAACCAATAAGAAAACTGTAACTGTTACTGAACAAAAATGCAATTCAGTTTTCAATGTTTGAGACAAAGACAAAAATGCAGCATTTAAAATCGACTCTGAAGACTTTAGTGACTGTTATGCCTCCTCCTTTTTCTTCTAATAAAGTATTGGACCCATTAAATTAAGTGTATTTTAAATCACAAGACATTTTCTGTTAAAGCACTTTTTTTTTAAATATTAATTATTTTCAAACTTATATCTCGCTTATGGTTAGTCCTACATGAAAAATGCAAATTACTATTTTGTACAAAATTTTATCAGCTTGCTTTAATTTTAGTAAAAATTTAAAAATTGATAGGAGTAACTGTTTTCGAGATATAAGCAAGAAACCAAAAAACTGTTACCTTAATTAAGCGCTTGCATATAAGCAAATTTAGTAATATTAGTATTATTATTATTAATGTTATTGTTATTAATATGACGACTAAAAACGACTCTCAAGACTTTGGTGACTTTTATGTCTTCTCCTTTTACCTCTACTAAAGTGTTAGTCTTAGTTTAGTTTAATTTCGGTTTTTCAAACATTTTATTTTAAAGCAAATTTTTGTTAAAGATTATTTATATCCAACTCTATAACTCGCTTATGGTTGGTCCTACAAAAAAATGCAAATAACTATTTTGTAGGAAATTTTATCAGCTTTAATTTTGAAAAAAAGATAAAAATTGATAGGAGTAACTGTTTTCGAGATATAAGCAAGAAACCAAAAAACTGTTACCTTAATTAAGCGTTTGCATCTAAGCAAATTTAGTACTATTAGTATTATTATTATTAATGTTATTGTTATTAATATGACGATTAAAGACGACTCTGAAACATTTAGTGACTTTTATGTCTTCTCCTTTTTCCTCTACTAAAGTGTTAGACACAATTAATTTAGTTTAATTCCGGTTTTTCAAGCATTTTATTTTAAAGCAAATTTTTGTTAAATATTATTTATATCCAACTCTATAACTCGTTTATTCTTGGTCCTACAAGAAAAATGTAAATAACTATTTTGTTGGAAATTTTATCAGCTTTAATTTTGAAAGAAAGATAAAATTTGATAGGAGTAACTGTTTTCGAGATATAAGCAAAAAACCAATAAGAAAACTGTAACTGTTACTGAACAAAAATGTAATTCAGTTTTCAATGTTTGAGACGAAGACAAAAATGCAGCATTTAAAAACGACTCTGAAGACTTCAGTGACTTTTATGTTACCTCCTTTTTCTTCTAATAAAGTATTGGACCCAATAAATTAAGTGTATTTTAAATCACAAGACATTTTCTGTTAAAACACTTTTTTTTAATTATTAATTATTTTCAAACTTATATCTCGCTTATGGTTAGTTCTACATGAAAAATGCAAATAACTATTTTGTAGGAAATTTTATCACCTTTAATTTTGGTGAAAAAGTAAAAATTGTTAGGAGTAACTGTTTTCGAGATATAAGCAAAAAACAAAAAAACTGTTACCTTAAGTAAGCGCTTGCATATAAGCAAATTTAGTACTACTAGTATTGTTATTATAAATGTTATTGTTATTAATATGACGACTAAAGACAACTCTAAGACTTTAGTAGTGACTTTTATGTCTCCTCCTTTTTCCTCTACTAAAGTGTTAGACACAATTAATTTAGTTTAATTTCAGTTTTTCAAACATTTTATTTTAAAGCAAATTTTTGATAAATATTAAAAACTATAAAATGGGTTAGATTACCTAAAAACACAGATCACACCCGATCTTTTGCATAGAAATGAGAAAACGCTCATGTAACACACAAAATAAGCTCCATTTTTCCTTATTAAAAGTATTATTATTATTGTTACTTATGTGACTATTACTATTATTATTATTATTATTATTATTATTATTATTATTATTACTATTATTATTATTATTATTATTATTATTATTATTAATTTTATTATTATTAAAAACTGATTATAACTTTTGTATAGTAAATGTTTTTATACCAGTTTTAAAATGAGATATTAATTTTAGACAATTTGTTGCCTAAAAACACAGATCACAGATGATTTCTTGCATAGAAATGAGAAAACGCTCATATAACACACAAAATAAGCTTCATTTTTGCTTAGAAAACTAAGCTTACTTTTATTACTATTATTATTTTTATTATTATTATTATTAATATTATTATTATTATTACTATTATTATTATTATTATTATTATTATTATTATTATTATTAAAAACTTATATTAAACAGACAGAAAACGTCGTATTCTGACACAAAAAAACGAATTACGTTATAGACTTGACGAGATCGGCGTATCTCGGACTCTTATAGGACTCTTATAGGGTCAAAAAGTATCAGTTTGGATTAAAACAAATTATTTTTGTTGAGTCTCAGTCTGAATTGTTTATCAGTTCAAACAAAAACGGCTTATTTTAGACGATCTTTTGCTTTGAACAAGAAAACTTACATAGAACAGATTAAAAACGTATTAATCTGGCATAAAAGAGCAATTTATGTATCACTTCGGATAAAGGCAGCTAATCCTATTCGTTTTATTGCTTAAAATAGACAAAATTGTTAATAAATCTAACAAAAACGCTGTATTCTAGCACAAAATACTAATTACATTATAGTTTCGACGACAATAGCTTATTTGGAATGATTCTATGCTTCCAAACGAGTAAATTTTTATTAAACAGATGCCAAACATCATGTTTTGTCCTATAAAGACATTTTATATTGCAGTTTGTATTAAAACAAAATATTTTCGTTGATTCTTTGTTAGAAGCAGCAAACCTAACATTAAAGAATCTGAAAACTTTGTATTCGGACACAAACCACCGAATTTTGTATCAGTTTAGACAAAAACGGTTGATTTTCGACAATATTTTGCTTTGAACAAGAAAACTTATATCAAACTGACTAAAAACGTCTTATTTTAGCACAAAACAAAAGATTTGCGTTATAGTCTTAACGAGAGCTGTTAATTTCAAACGGTTCTATGCTTTGAAACGAGTAAACTTTCACTGTACAGAGGAAAAACATCTTATTTCGCCTTTTAAAAACGATTCATGCCACAGTTTGGATAAAAACCAATTATTTTCGTTAATTCATTGTTACAAACATGAAACCTTACATCAAAGTAACTGAAAACCCCTTATTCAGGCACAGAAATTCGAATTACGTTTCATTCTGAACAAAAACTGCTTACTTTAGACGATCCTTTGTTTTGAATACAAAAACTTACATTAAAAAGATTAAAAACGTCTTATTCTGGCTGAAAACTGCAAATTATATATTACTCTAGATAAAAGCAATTTATCCTGATTACTCCTTTACTTAGAATAGAGTAAACTTGTATAAAACTTAATAAAAACTTTAAATTTCGTCTCAAAGAAATAATTTACGTTATAGTTTTGACCAGCACTGTTTATTTCAAACGATTTTATGATTCGAAACTAATGAACTTTTATGGGGCAGATGCAAAACCACATATTACAATATAAAGCGTTGTTTTAAAGCAAATTATTACCTTTTGCAACAAGAAATTTCACGTCAAAGAAACTGAAAACATCGTATCCATGCACAAATATCGAATTACGTATCAGTTTAGGCAAATACAGCTTATTTTAAACGATTCCTTGCTATAAACAAGAAAAATTTTATCAAACATATTGAAAATGTCTTATTCTCGAAAATAAGAGCAAATTATGTATCAGCTTTAACAAAAGCGGATTACTCTGTTTGATTCTATGCTTAGAGTAGAGTAAACTACTATAAAACGTAATGAAAACTCTATATTCAAGCTCAAAAGAACAAATTACGTTATAGTTTTGACAAAAAAAAATTATTTCGGACGACTACATATTTCGAAGTAAGCAAACTTTAATTGAACAAGTGCAAAAGCTAATACTTTGCTTTAAAATAACGATTTATGTGGTAATATGGTATTTTGCATCTGTCCTATAAAAGTTTACTCGTTTCGCTCCATTGAATCATTCGAAATAAATTATTTTGATACAACAACGAAAATAATTTTTTTGTTTAAACTGTAACATGTCGTTTTTATAAAACGAACTAAGACGTTTGGCATCTGTTTAGTGAAAGTTTTCTCGTTTGGGGGCATAAAATCGTTTGAAATTAACAGTTCTGGTCAAAACTATAACGTAAATTATTTCTTTGAGACGAAATTTAAAGTTTTCATTAAGTTTTATACAAGTTTGCTCTATTCTAAGCAAAGGAGTAATCAGGATAAACTGCTTTTATCCAAAGTAATACATAATTTGCAGTTTTGAGCCAGAATAAGACGTTTTTAATGTAAGTTTTCGTGTTCAAAAGAAAGAATCGTCTAAAATAAGCAATTTGTGTCCAGACTGAAACGTAATTTGATTTTCTGGGCCTGAATAAGAGGTTTTCAGTTTCTTTGATGTAAGGTTTCTTGTTTGTAAGAATGAATAAACGAAAATCATTGGTTTTAATCCAAACTGTGACATAAATCGTTTTTTAAAGGCGAAATCAGACGTTTTGCCTCTGTTCAGTGAAAGTATACTGGTTTCAAAGCATAGAATCGTTTGAAATTAACAGTTCTCGTCAAGACTATAACGCAAATCTTTAAAGTGACACAAAGAAATAATTTACGTAATAGTTTTGACCAGAACTGTTAATTTCAAACGATTTTATGCCCCCAAACGAGAAAACTTTCACTAAGCAGATGCCAAACGTCTTAGTTCGTTTTATAAAAGCGACTTATGTTACAGTTTAAACAAAAACAAATTATTTGTGTTGTTGTGTCAAAATAATTTATTTCTAATGATTCAATGGAGCGAAACGGGTAAACTTTTATAGGACAGATGCAAAATACCATATTACCACATAAATCATTATTTTAAAGCAAAGTATTAGCTTTTGCACATGTTCAATTAAAGTTTGCTTACTTCGAAGTATGTAATCGTCCGAAATATTTTTTTTTGTCAAAACTATAACGTAATTTGTTCTTTTGAGCTTGAATATAGAGTTTTCATTACGTTTTATAGTAGTTTACTCTACTCTAAGCATAGAATCAAACAGAGTAATCCGCTTTTGTTAAAACTGATACATAATTTGCTCTTATTTTCGAGAATAAGACGTTTTCAATATGCTTGATAAAAATTTTCTTGTTTATAGCAAGGAATCGTTTAAAATAAGCTGTATTTGCCTAAACTGATACGTAATTAGATATTTATGTATGGATACGAAGTTTTCAGTTTCTTTGACGTGAAATTTCTTGTTGCAAAAGGTAACACTTTGCTTTAAAACAACGCTTTATATGGTAATATGTGGTTTTGCATCTGCCCTATAAAAGTTCATTAGTTTCGAATCATAATTTCGTTTGAAATAAACAGTGCTGGTCAAAACTATAACGTAAATTATTTCTTTGAGACGAAATTTAAAGTTTTCATTAAGTTTTATACAAGTTTACTCTATTCTAAGTAAAGGAGTAATCAGGATAAATTGCTTTTATCTAGAGTAATATATAATTTGCAGTTTTCAGCCAGAATAAGACGTTTTTAATCTTTTTAATGTAAGTTTTCGTGTTCAAAACAAAGGATCGTCTAAAATAAGCAGTTTTTGTCCAGACTGAAACGTAATTCGAATTTCTGTGCCTAAATAAGGGGTTTTCAGTTTCTTTGATGTAAGGTTTCTTGTTTGTAACAATGAATTAACAATTTTTATTGTTTTTTTTAAATATTAATTATTTTCAAACTTATATCTCGCTTATGGTTAGTCCTACATGAAAAATGCAAATAACTATTTTGTAGGAAATTTTATCAGCTTGAATTTTAGTAAAAAGATAAAAATTGATATTAGTAACTGTTTTCGAGATATAAGCAAGAAACCAAAACACTGTTACCTTAATTAAGCGTTTGCATATAAGCAAATTTAGTACTATTAGTATTATTATTATTAATGTTATTGTTATTAATATGACAACTAAAGACAACTCTGAAACCTTTAGTGACTTTTATGTCTTTTCCTTTTTCCTCTACTAAAGTGTTAGACACAGTTAAATTAGTTTAATTTCAGTTTTTCAAACATTTTATTTTAAAGCAAATTTTTGTGATATATTATTTATATCCAACTCTATAACTCGCTTATGGTTGGTCCTACAAGAAAAATGCAAATAACTATTTTGTAGGAAATTTTATCAGCTTTAATTTTGAAAGAAAGATAAAAATTGATGGGAGTAACTGTTTTTGAGATATAAGCAAAAAACCAATAAGAAAACTGTGACTGTTACTGAACAAAAATGTAATTCGGTTTTCAATGTTTGAGACGAAGACGAAACTGCAGCATTTAAAAACGACTCTGAAGACTTCAGTGACTTTTATGTCACTTCCTTTTTCTTCTAATAAAGTATTGGACCCAATAAATTAAGTGTATTTTAAATCACAAGACATTTTCTGTTAAAGCACTTTTTTTTTAAATATTAATTATTTTCAATCATATATCTCGCTTATGGTTAGTCCTACATAAAAAATGCAAATAACTATTTTATAGGAAATTTTATCAGCTTGAATTTTAGTAAAAAGATAAAAATTGATAGGAGTAACTGTTTTCGAGATATAAGCAAGAAACCAAAACACTGTTACCTTAATTAAGCGTTTGCATATAAGCAAATTTAGTACTATTAGTATTATTATTATTAATGTTATTGTTATTAATATGACAACTAAAGACAACTCTGAAACCTTTAGTGACTTTTATGTCTTTTCCTTTTTCCTCTACTAAAGTGTTAGACACAGTTAAATTAGTTTAATTTCAGTTTTTCAAACATTTTATTTTAAAGCAAATTTTTGTTAAATATTATTTATATCCAACTCTATAACTCGCTTATGGTTGGTCCTACAAGAAAAATGCAAATAACTATTTTGTAGAATATTTTATCAGCTTTAATTTTGAAAGAAAGACAAAAATTCATAGGAGTAACTGTTTTCGAGATATAAGCAAGAAACCAAAAAACTGTTACCTTAATAAAGCGCTTGCATATAAGCAGATTTAGTACTATTAGTATTATTATTATTAATGTTATTGTTATTAATATGACGACTAAAAACGATTCTGAAGACTTTGGTGACTTTTATGTCTTTTTCTTTTTTCTCTACTAAAGTGTTAGACACAATTAATTTAGTTTAATTTCAGTATTTCAAACATTTTATTTTTAAGCAAGTTTTTGTTAAATATTATTTATATCCAACTTTATAACTCGCTTATGGTTGGTCCTACAAGAAAAATGCAAATAACTATTTTGTAGGAAATGTTATCAGCTTTAATTTTGAAAGAAAGATAAAAATTGATAGGAGTAACGGTTTTCGAGATATAAGCAAAAAACCAAAGTGAAAACTGTTACCGTTTCAGAACAAAAATGTAATTCAGTTTTCAATGTTTGAGACGAAGACGAAAATGCAGCATTTAAAATCGACTCTGAAGACTTCAGTGACTTATATGTTACCCCCTTTTTTTTTAATAAAGTATTGGACCTAATAAATTAAGTGTATTTTAAATCACAAGACATTTTCTGTTAAAGCACTTCTTTTTTAAATATTAATTATTTTCAATCTTATATCTCGCTTATGGTTAGTCCTACACAAAAAATGCAAATAACTATTTTGTAGGAAATTTTATCAGCTTGAATTTTAGTAAAAAGATAAAAATTGATAGGAGTAACTGTTTTCGAGATATGAGCAAGAAACCAAAACACTGTTACCTTAATTAAGCGTTTGCATATAAGCAAATTTAGTACTATTAGTATTATTATTATTAATGTTATTGTTATTAATATGACGATTAAAGACAACTTTGAAACCTTTAGTGACTTTTATGTCTTCTTCTTTTTCCTCTACTAAAGTGTTAGACACAATTAAATTAGTTTAATTTCAGTTTTTCAAACATTTTATTTTAAAGCAAATTTTTGTTAAATATTATTTATATCCAACTCTATAACTCGCTTATGGTTGGTCCTACAAGAAAAATGCAAATAACTATTTTGTAGGAAATTTTATCAGCTTTAATTTTGAAAGAATAATAAAAATTGATAAGAATAACTGTTTTCGAGATATAAGCAAAAAACCAATAAGAAAACTGTGACTGTTACTGAACAAAAATGTAATTCGGTTTTCAATGTTTGAGACGAAGACGAAACTGCAGCATTTAAAAACGACTCTGAAGACTTCAGTGACTTTTATGTCACTTCCTTTTTCTTCTAATAAAGTATTGGACCCAATAAATTAAGTGTATTTTAAATCACAAGACATTTTCTGTTAAAGCACTTTTTTTTAAAATATTAATTATTTTCAATCATATATCTCGCTTATGGTTAGTCCTACATGAAAAATGCAAATAACTATTTTGTAGGAAATTTTATCAGCTTGAATTTTAGTAAAAAGATAAAAATTGATAGGAGTAACTGTTTTCGAGATATAAGCAAGAAACCAAAACACTGTTACCTTAATTAAGCGTTTGCATATAAGCAAATTTAGTACTATTAGTATTATTATTATTAATGTTATTGTTATTAATATGACAACTAAAGACAACTCTGAAACCTTTAGTGACTTTTATGTCTTTTCCTTTTTTTTCTACTAAAGTGTTAGACACAGTTAAATTAGTTTAATTTCAGTTTTTCAAACATTTTATTTTAAAGCAAATTTTTGTTAAATATTATTTATATCCAACTCCATAACTCGCTTATGGTTGGTCCTACAAGAAAAATGCAAATAACTATTTTGTAGAATATTTTATCAGCTTTAATTTTGAAAGAAAGACAAAAATTCATAGGAGTAACTGTTTTCGAGATATAAGCAAGAAACCAAAAAACTGTTACCTTAATAAAGCGCTTGCATATAAGCAGATTTAGTACTATTAGTATTATTATTATTAATGTTATTGTTATTAATATGACGACTAAAAACGATTCTGAAGACTTTGGTGACTTTTATGTCTTTTTCTTTTTTCTCTACTAAAGTGTTAGACACAATTAATTTAGTTTAATTTCAGTATTTCAAACATTTTATTTTTAAGCAAGTTTTTGTTAAATATTATTTATATCCAACTTTATAACTCGCTTATGGTTGGTCCTACAAGAAAAATGCAAATAACTATTTTGTAGGAAATGTTATCAGCTTTAATTTTGAAAGAAAGATAAAAATTGATAGGAGTAACTGTTTTCGAGATATAAGCAAAAAACCAAAGTAAAAACTGTTACCGTTTCAGAACAAAAATGTAATTTAGTTTTCAATGTTTGAGACGAAGACGAAAATGCAGCATTTAAAATCGACTCTGAAGACTTCAGTGACTTATATGTCACCCCCTTTTTTTTTTAATAAAGTATTGAACCTAATAAATTAAGTGTATTTTAAATCACAAGACATTTTCTGTTAAAGCACTTCTTTTTTAAATATTAATTATTTTCAATCTTATATCTCGCTTATGGTTAGTCCTACATAAAAAATGCAAATAACTATTTTGTAGGAAATTTTATCAGCTTGAATTTCAGTAAAAAGATAAAAATTGATAGGAGTAACTGTTTTCGAGATATGAGCAAGAAACCAAAACACTGTTACCTTAATTAAGCGTTTGCATATAAGCAAATTTAGTACTATTAGTATTATTATTATTAATGTTATTGTTATTAATATGACGATTAAAGACAACTTTGAAACCTTTAGTGACTTTTATGTCTTCTTCTTTTTCCTCTACTAAAGTGTTAGACACAATTAAATTAGTTTAATTTCAGTTTTTCAAACATTTTATTTTAAAGCAAATTTTTGTTAAATATTATTTATATCCAACTCTATAACTCGCTTATGGTTGGTCCTACAAGAAAATTGCAAACAACTATTTTGTGGGAAATTTTATCAGCTTTAATTTTGACAGAAAGATAAAAATTGATAGGAGTAACTGTTTTCGAGATATAAGCAAAAAACCAATAAGAAAACTGTGACTGTTACTGAACAAAAATGTAATTCAGTTTTCAATGTTTGAGACGAAGACGAAACTGCAGCATTTAAAAACGACTCTGAAGACTTCAGTGACTTTTATGTCACTTCCTTTTTCTTCTAATAAAGTATTGGACCCAATAAATTAAGTGTATTTTAAATCACAAGACATTTTCTGTTAAAGCACTTTTTTTTTAAATATTAATTATTTTCAATCATATATCTCGCTTATGGTTAGTCCTACATGAAAAATGCAAATAACTATTTTGTAGGAAATTTTATCAGCTTGAATTTTAGCAAAAAGATAAAAATTGATAGGAGTAACTGTTTTCGAGACATAAGCAAGAAACCAAAACACTGTTACCTTAATTAAGCGTTTGCATATAAGCAAATTTAGTACTATTAGTATTATTATTATTAATGTTATTGTTATTAATATGACAACTAAACACAACTCTGAAACCTTTAGTGACTTTTATGTCTTTTTCTTTTTCCTCTACTAAAGTGTTAGACTCAATTAATTTAGTTTAATTTCGGTTTTTCAAACATTTTATTTTAAAGCAAATTTTTGTTAAATATTATTTATATCCAACTCTATAACTCGCTTATGGTTGGTCCTACAAAAAAATGCAAATAACTATTTTGTAGGAAATTTTATTAGCTTTAATTTTGAAAAAAAGATAAAAATTGATAGGAGTAACTGTTTTCGAGATATAAGCAAGAAACCAAAAAAATGTTACGTTAATTAAGCGTTTGCATATAAGCAAATTTAGTACTATTAGTATTATTATTATTAATGTTATTGTTATTAATATGACGACTAAAGACGACTCTGAAACATTTAGTGACTTTTATGTCTTCTCCTTTTTCCTCTACTAAAGTGTTAGACACAATTAATTTAGTTTAATTCCGGTTTTTCAAGCATTTTATTTTAAAGCAAATTTTTGTTAAATATTATTTATATCCAACTCTATAACTCGTTTATGCTTGGTCCTACAAGAAAAATGTAAATAACTATTTTGTTGGAAATTTTATCAGCTTTAATTTTGAAAGAAAGATAAAATTTGATAGGAGTAACTGTTTTCGAGATATAAGCAAAAAACCAATAAGAAAACTGTAACTGTTACTGAACAAAAATGTAATTCAGTTTTCAATGTTTGAGACGAAGTCAAAAATGCAGCATTTAAAAACGACTCTGAAGACTTCAGTGACTTTTATGTCACCTCCTTTTTCTTCTAATAAAGTATTGGACCCAACAAATTAAGTGTATTTTAAATCACAAGACATTTTCTGTTAAAACACTTTTTTTTAATTAATAATTATTTTCAAACTTATATCTCGCTTATGGTTAGTTCTACATGAAAAATGCAAATAACTATTTTGTAGGAAATTTTATCACCTTTAATTTTGGTGAAAAAGTAAAAATTGATAGGAGTAACTGTTTTCGAGATATAGGCAAAAAACAAAAAAACTGTTACCTTAATTAAGCGCTTGCATATAAGCAAATTTAGTACTACTAGTATTGTTATTATAAATGTTATTGTTATTAATATGACGACTAAAGACAACTTTAAGACTTTAGTGACTTTTATGTCTCCTCCTTTTTCCTCTACTAAAGTGTTAGACACAATTAATTTAGTTTAATTTCGGTTTTTCAAACATTTTATTTTAAAGCAAATTTTTGTTAAATATTAAAAACTATAAAATGGCTTAGATTGCCTAAAAACACAGATCACACATGATCTTTTGCATAAAAATGAGAAAACGCTCATGTAACACACAAAATAAGCTCCATTTTTCCTTTTTAAAAGTATTATTATTATTATTACTTTTGTTACTATTACTATTATTATTATTATTATTATTATTATTATTATTGTTATTATTATTTTTATTATTATTATTATTATTATTATTATTATTATTTATTATTATTATTATTATTATTATTATTATTAAAAACTTATATTAAACAGACAGAAAACGTCGTATTCTGACACAACTTAATACACAGATCACACATGATCTTTTGCATAGAAATGAGAAAACGCTCATATAACACAAAATAAGCTTCATTTTGGCTTAGAAAACTAAGCTTACTTTTACTACTACTATTATTTTTATTTTTATTATTATTATTATTATTACTATTATTTTTATTATTATTATTACTATTATTATTATTATTATTATTATTATTATTATTATTATTATTATTATTATTAATATTATTATTATTAATATTATTATTATTAAAGACCGATTATAACTTTTGTATAGTAAATGTTTTTATACCAGTTTTAAAATGCGTTATTAATTTTAGACAATTTCTTGCCTAAAAACACAGATCACAGATGATCTCTTGCATAGAAATGAGAAAACGCTCAAATAACACAAAATAAGCATCATTTTTGCTTAGAAAAACTAAGCTTTAATTTAGAAAGAAATTTATTATTATAAGTATTATTATCATTATTATTATTATTATTATTATTATTATTATTATTATTATTATTGTTTTTTTTATTACTATTATTATTATTATTATTATTATTATTATTATTATTATTAACTTTTGTATAGTAAATGTTTTTATACCAGTTTTAAAATGAGTTATTAATTTTATTCAATTTCTTGCCTAAAAACACAGATCACAGATGATCTCTTGCATAGAAATGAGAAAACGCTCATATAACACACAAAATAAGCATCATTTTTGCTTAGAAAAACTAAGCTTTAATTTAGAAAGAAATTCATTATTATAAGTATTATTATCATTATTATTATTATTATTATTATTATTATTATTTCTTTTATTACTATTATTATTATTATTACTATTATTATTATTATTATTATTACTATTATTATTATTATTATTATTATTATTATTATTATTATTATTATTATTATTATTATTATTATTATTATTGTTATTATTATTATTATTATAATTATTATTGTTATTATTATTATTATTATTAAAAACTTATATTAAACAGACAGAAAACGTCGTATTCTGACACAAAAAAACGAATTACGTTATAGACTTGACGAGAACGGCGTATCTCGGACTCTTATAGGACTCTTATGGGGTCAAAAATTATCAGTTTGGATTAAAACAAATTATTTTTGTTGACTCTCAGTCTGAATTGTTCATCAGTTCAAACAAAAACGGCTTACTTTAGACGATCTTTTGCTTTGAACAAGAAAACTTACATCGAACAGACTAAAAACGTATTAATCTGGCATAAAAGAGCAATTTATGTATCACTTTGAATAAAGGCAGCTAATCCTATTCGTTTCATTGCTTAAAATAGACAAAATTGTTAATAAATCTAACAAAAACGTTGTATTCTAGCACAAAATACTAATTACATTATAGTTTCGACGAGAATAGCTTATTTGGAATGATTCTATGCTTCCAAACGAGTAAATTTTTAATAAACAGATGCCAAACATCATGTTTTGTCCTATAAAGACATTTTATATTGCAGTTTGTATTAAAACAAAATATTTTCGTTGATTTTTTGTTAGAAGCAGCAAACCTAACATTAAAGAATCTGAAAACTTTGTATTCGGACACAAACCACCGAATTTTGTTTCAGTTTAGACAAAAACGGTTGATTTTCGACAATATTTTGCTTTGAACAAGAAAGCTTATATCAAACTGACTAAAAACGTCTTATTTTAGCACAAAACAAAAGATTTGCGTTATAGTCTTAAAGCTGATTCATGCCACAGTTTGGATAAAAACCAATTATTTTTGTTAATTCATTGTTACAAACAAGAAACCTTACATCAAAGAAACTGAAAACCCCTTATTTAGGCACAGAAATTCGAATTACGTTTCAGTCTGGACAAAAACTGCTTATTTTAGACGATCCTTTGTTTTGAACACGAAAACTTACATTAAAAAGATTAAAAACGTCTTATTCTGGCTGAAAACTGCAAATTATATATTACTCTAGATAAAAGCAATTTATCCTGATTACTCCTTTACTTAGAATAGAGTAAACTTGTATAAAACTTAATGAAAACTTTAAATTTCGTCTCAAAGAAATAATTTACGTTATAGTTTTGACCAGCACTGTTTATTTCAAACGAAATTATGATTCGAAACTAATGAACTTTTATGGGGCAGATGCAAAACCACATATTACCATATAAAGCGTTGTTTTAAAGCAAAGTATTACCTTTTGCAACAAGAAATTTCACGTCAAAGAAACTGAAAACTTCGTATCCATACATAAATATCTAATTACGTATCAGTTTAGACAAATACAGCTTATTTTAAACGATTCCTTGCTATAAACAAGAAAAATTTTATCAAACATATTGAAAATGTCTTATTCTCGAAAATAAGAGCAAATTATGTATCAGTTTTAACAAAAGCGGATTACTCTGTTTGATTCTATGCTTAGAGTAGAGTAAACTACTATAAAACGTAATGAAAACTCTATATTCAAGCTCAAAAGAACAAATTACGTTATAGTTTTGACAAAAAAAAATTATTTCGGACGACTACATATTTCGAAGTAAGCAAACTTAAATTGAACAAGTGCAAAAGCTAATACTTTGCTTTAAAATAACGATTTATGTGGTAATATGGTATTTTGCATCTGTCCTATAAAAGTTTACTCGTTTCGCTCCATTGAATCATTCGAAATAAATTATTTTGATACAACAACGAAAATAATTTTTTTGTTTAAACTGTAACATGTCGTTTTTATAAAACGAACTAAGACGTTTGGCATCTGTTTAGTGAAAGTTTTCTCGTTTGGGGGCATAAAATCGTTTGAAATTAACAGTTCTGGTCAAAACTATAACGTAAATTATTTCTTTGAGACGAAATTTAAAGTTTTCATTAAGTTTTATACAAGTTTGCTCTATTCTAAGCAAAGGAGTAATCAGGATAAACTGCTTTTATCCAAAGTAATACATAATTTGCAGTTTTGAGCCAGAATAAGACGTTTTTAATGTAAGTTTTCGTGTTCAAAAGAAAGAATCGTCTAAAATAAGCAATTTGTGTCCAGACTGAAACGTAATTTGATTTTCTGGGCCTGAATAAGAGGTTTTCAGTTTCTTTGATGTAAGGTTTCTTGTTTGTAACAATGAATAAACGAAAATCATTGGTTTTAATCCAAACTGTGACATAAATCGTTTTTTAAAGGCGAAATCAGACGTTTTGCCTCTGTTCAGTGAAAGTATACTGGTTTCAAAGCATAGAATCGTTTGAAATTAACAGTTCTCGTCAAGACTATAACGCAAATCTTTAAAGTGACACAAAGAAATAATTTACGTAATAGTTTTGACCAGAACTGTTAATTTCAAACGATTTTATGCCCCCAAACGAGAAAACTTTCACTAAGCAGATGCCAAACGTCTTAGTTCGTTTTATAAAAGCGACTTATGTTACAGTTTAAACAAAAACAAATTATTTGTGTTGTTGTTGTGTCAAAATAATTTATTTCTAATGATTCAATGGAGCGAAACGGGTAAACTTTTATAGGACAGATGCAAAATACCATATTACCACATAAATCATTATTTTAAAGCAAAGTATTAGCTTTTGCACATGTTCAATTAAAGTTTGCTTACTTCGAAGTATGTAATCGTCCGAAATATTTTTTTTTGTCAAAACTATAACGTAATTTGTTCTTTTGAGCTTGAATATAAAGTTTTCATTACGTTTTATAGTAGTTTACTCTACTCTAAGCATAGAATCAAACAGAGTAATGCGCTTTTGTTAAAACTGATACATAATTTGCTCTTATTTTCGAGAATAAGACGTTTTCAATATGCTTGATAAAATTTTTCTTGTTTATAGCAAGGAATCGTTTAAAATAAGCTGTATTTGCCTAAACTGATACGTAATTAGATATTTATGTATGGATACGAAGTTTTCAGTTTCTTTGACGTGAAATTTCTTGTTGCAAAAGGTAATACTTTGCTTTAAAACAACGCTTTATATGGTAATATGTGGTTTTGCATCTGCCCCATAAAAGTTCATTAGTTTCGAATCATAATTTCGTTTGAAATAAACAGTGCTGGTCAAAACTATAACGTAAATTATTTCTTTGAGACGAAATTTAAAGTTTTCATTAAGTTTTATACAAGTTTACTCTATTCTAAGTAAAGGAGTAATCAGGATAAATTGCTTTTATCTAGAGTAATATATAATTTGCAGTTTTCAGCCAGAATAAGACGTTTTTAATCTTTTTAATTTAAGTTTTCGTGTTCAAAACAAAGGATCGTCTAAAATAAGCAGTTTTTGTCCAGACTGAAACGTAATTCAAATTTCTGTGCCTAAATAAGGGGTTTTCAGTTTCTTTGATGTAAGGTTTCATGTTTGTAACAATGAATTAACAAAAATAATTGGTTTTTATCCAAACTGTGGCATGAATCAGCTTTAAGACTATAACGCAAATCTTTTGTTTTGTGCTAAAATAAGACGTTTTTAGTCAGTTTGATATAAGCTTTCTTGTTCAAAGCAAAATATTGTCGAAAATCAACCGTTTTTGTCTAAACTGAAACAAAATTCGGTGGTTTGTGTCCGAATACAAAGTTTTCAGATTCTTTAATGTTAGGTTTGCTGCTTCTAACAAAGAATCAACAAAAATATTTTGTTTTAATACAAACTGCAATATAAAATGTCTTTATAGGACAAAACATGATGTTTGGCATCTGTTTATTAAAAATTTACTCGTTTGGAAGCATAGAATCATTCCAAATAAGCTATTCTCGTCGAAACTATAATGTAATTAGTTTTTTGTGCTAGAATACAGCGTTTTTGTTAGATTTATTAACAATTTTGTCTATTTTAAGCAATGAAACGAATAGGATTAGCTGCCTTTATCCAAAGTGATACATAAATTGCTCTTTTATGCCAGATTAATACGTTTTTAGTCTGTTCGATGTAAGTTTTCTTGTTGAAAGCAAAAGATCGTCTAAAGTAAGCCGTTTTTGTTTGAACTGATGAACAATTCAGACTGAGAGTCAACAAAAATAATTTGTTTTAATCCAAACTGATAATTTTTGACCCTATAAGAGTCCTATAAGAGTCCGAGATACGCCGTTCTCGTCAAGTCTATAACGTAATTCGTTTTTTTGTGTCAGAATACGACGTTTTCTGTCTGTTTAATATAAGTTTTTATTAATAATAATAATAATAACAATAATAATAATAATAATAATAATAATAATAATAACAATAATATTAATAATAATAATAATAATAATAATAATAAAAATAATAATAGAAATAAAAGTAAGCTTAGTTTTCTAAGCAAAAATGAAGCTTATTTTGTGTGTTATATGAGCGCTTTCTCATTTCTATGCAAGAAATCATCTGTGATCTGTATTTTTAGGCAAGAAATTGTCTAAAATTAATAACTCATTTTAAAACTGGTATAAAAACATTTACTATACAAAAGTTAATAATAATAATAATAATAATAATAATAATAATAATAATAATAATAATAATAATAATAATAATAATAATAATAATAATAGTAATAATAATAATAATAATAATAGTAATAATAATAATAATAATAATAATGATAATAATACTTATAATAATGAATTTCTTTCTAAATTAAAGCTTAGTTTTTCTAAGCAAAAATGATGCTTATTTTGTGTGTTATATGAGCGTTTTCTCATTTCTATGCAAGAGATCATCTGTGATCTGTGTTTTTAGGCAAGAAATTGAATAAAATTAATAACTCATTTTAAAACTGGTATAAAAACATTTACTATACAAAAGTTAATAATAATAATAATAATAATATTAATAATAATAATAATAATAATAATAATAATAATAATAATAATAATAATAATAATAATAATAATAAAAATAATAATAGAAATAAAAGTAAGCTTAGTTTTCTAAGCAAAAATAAAGCTTATTTTGTGTGTTATATGAGCGCTTTCTCATTTCTATGCAAGAAATCATCTGTGATCTGTATTTTTAGGCAAGAAATTGTCTAAAATTAATAACTCATTTTAAAACTGGTATAAAAACATTTACTATACAAAAGTTAATAATAATAATAATAATAATAATAATAATAATAATAATAATAGTAATAATAATAATAATAATAATAGTAATAATAATAATAATAATAATAATAATAATAATAATAATAATAATAATAATAATAATAATAATAATGATAATAATACTTATAATAATAAATTTCTTTCTAAATTAAAGCTTAGTTTTTCTAAGCAAAAATGATGCTTATTTTGTGTTATCTGAGCGTTTTCTCATTTCTATGCAAGAGATCATCTGTGATCTGTGTTTTTAGGCAAGAAATTGTCTAAAATTAATAACTCATTTTAAAACTGGTATAAAAACATTTACTATACAAAAGTTATAATCGGTCTTTAATAATAATAATATTAATAATAATAATAATAATAAAAATAAAAATAATAGTAGTAGTAAAAGTAAGCTTAGTTTTCTAAGCCAAAATGAAGCTTATTTTGTGTTATATGAGCGTTTTCTCATTTCTATGCAAAAGATCATGTGTGATCTGTGTTTTAAGTTGTGTCAGAATACGACGTTTTCTGTCTGTTTAATATAAGTTTTTAATAATAATAATAATAATAATAATAATAATAATAACAATAATAATAATAATAATAATAATAATAATAATAATAGTAATAGTAACAAAAGTAATAATAATAATAATACTTTTAAAAAGGAAAAATGGAGCTTATTTTGTGTGTTACATGTGCGTTTTCTCATTTTTATGCAAAAGATCATGTGTGATCTGTGTTTTTAAGCAATCTAAGCCATTTTATAGTTTTTAATATTTAACAAAAATTTGCTTTAAAATAAAATGTTTGAAAAACCGAAATTAAACTAAATTGTGTCTAACACTTTAGTAGAGGAAAAAGGAGGAGACATAAAAGTCACTAAAGTCTTAAAGTCGTCTTTAGTCGTCATATTAATAACAATAACATTAATAATAATAATACTAATAGTACTAAATTTGCTTATATGCAAACGCTTAATTAACGTAACATTTTTTTGGTTTCTGCTTATATCTCGAAAACAGTTACTCCTATCAATTTTTATCTTTTTTTCAAAATTAAAGCTAATAAAATTTCCTACAAAATAGTTATTTGCATTTTTTTGTAGGACCAACCATAAGCGAGTTATAGAGTTGGATATAAATAATATTTAACAAAAATTTGCTTTAAAATAAAATGTTTGAAAAACCGAAATTAAACTAAATTAATTGAGTCTAACACTTTAGTAGAGGAAAAAGAAAAAAACATAAAAGTCACTAAAGATTTCAGAGTTGTCTTTAGTTGTCATATTAATAACAATAACATTAATAATAATAATACTAATAGTACTAAATTTGCTTATATGCAAACGCTTAATTAAGGTAACAGTGTTTTGGTTTCTTGCTTATATCTCGAAAATAGTTACTCCTATCAATTTTTATCTTTTTACTAAAATTCAAGCTGATAAAATTTCCTACAAAATAGTTATTTGCATTTTTCATGTAGGACTAACCATAAGCGAGATATATGATTGAAAATAATTAATATTTAAAAAAAAAGTGCTTTAACAGAAAATGTCTTGTGATTTAAAATACACTTAATTTATTGGGTCCAATACTTTATTAGAAGAAAAAGGAAGTGACATAAAAGTCACTGAAGTCTTCAGAGTCGTTTTTAAATGCTGCAGTTTTGTCTTCGTCTCAAACATTGAAAACTGAATTACATTTTTGTTCAGTAACAGTCACAGTTTTCTTATTGGTTTTTTGCTTATATCTCGAAAACAGTTACTCCTATCAATTTTTATCTTTCTGTCAAAATTAAAGCTGATAAAATTTCCTACAAAATAGTTATTTGCATTTTTCTTGTAGGACCAACCATAAGCGAGTTATAGAGTTGGATATAAATAATATTTAACAAAAATTTGCTTTAAAATAAAATGTTTGAAAAACTGAAATTAAACTAATTTAATTGTGTCTAACACTTTAGTAGAGGAAAAAGAAGAAGACATAAAAGACACTAAAGGTTTCAAAGTTGTCTTTAATCGTCATATTAATAACAATAACATTAATAATAATAATACTAATAGTACTAAATTTGTTTATATGCAAACGCTTAATTAAGGTAACAGTGTTTTGGTTTCTTGCTCATATCTCGAAAACAGTTACTCCTATCAATTTTTATCTTTTCACTAAAATTCAAGCTGATAAAATTTCCTACAAAATAGTTATTTGCATTTTTTATGTAGGACTAACCATAAGCGAGATATAAGATTGAAAATAATTAATATTTAAAAAAGAAGTGCTTTAACAGAAAATGTCTTGTGATTTAAAGTACACTTAATTTATTAGGTCCAATAGAGAAAAAAGAAGAAGACATAAAAGTCACTAAAGGTTTCAAAATTGTCTTTAATCGTAATATTAATAACAATAACATTAATAATAATAATACTAATAGTACTAAATTTGCTTATATGCAAACGCTTAATTAAGGTAACAGTGTTTTGGTTTCTTGCTTATATCTCGAAAACAGTTACTCCTATCAATTTTTATCTTTTTACTAAAATTAAAGCTGACAAAATTTCCTACAAAATAGTTAATTGCATTTTTAATGTAGGACTAACCATAAGCGAGATATAAGTTTGAAAATAATTAAAATTTAAAAAAAAGTGCTTCAACAGAAAATGTCTTGTGATTTAAAATACACTTAATTTATAGGGTCCAATACTTTATTAGAAGAAAAAAGAGGTGACAGAAAGGTCACTGAAGTCTTTAGAGTCGTTTGTAACTGCTGCATTTTTGTCTTCGTCTCAAACATTGAAAACTGAATTACATTTTTGTTCAGTAACTGTTACAGTTTTCTTATTGGTTTTTGCTTATATCTCGAAAACCGTAACTCCTATCAATTTCTTTCTTTTAAAATTAAAGCTGATAAAGCTTCCTCTAAAGTGTTAGACACAATTAAATTAGTTTAATTTCAGTTTTTCAAACATTTTATTTTAAAGCAAATTTTTGTTAAATATTATTTATATCCAACTCTATAACTCGCTTATGGTTGGTCCTACAAGAAAAATGCAAATAACTAATTTGTAAGAAATTTTATCAGCTTTAATTTTGAAAAAAAGATAAAAATTGATAGGAGTAACTGTTTTCGAGATATAAGCAAAAAACCAATAAGAAAACTGTGACTGTTACTGAACAAAAATGTAATTCGGTTTTCAATGTTTGAGACGAAGACGAAACTGCAGCATTTAAAAACAACTCTGAAGACTTCAGTGACTTTTATGTCACTTCCTTTTTCTTCTAATAAAGTATTGGACCCAATAAATTAAGTGTATTTTAAATCACAAGACATTTTCTGTTAAAGCACTTTTTTTTTAAATATTAATTATTTTCAATCATATATCTCGCTTATGGTTAGTCCTACATGAAAAATGCAAATAACTATTTTGTAGGAAATTTTATCAGCTTGAATTTTAGTAAAAAGATAAAAATTGATAGGAGTAACTGTTTTCGAGATATAAGCAAGAAACCAAAACTCTGTTACCTTAATTAAGCGTTTGCATATAAGCAAATTTAGTACTATTAGTATTATTATTATTAATGTTATTGTTATTAATATAACAACTAAAGACAACTCTGAAACCTTTAGTGACTTTTATGTCTTTTCCTTTTTTCTCTACTAAAGTGTTAGACACAGTTAAATTAGTTTAATTTCAGTTTTTCAAACATTTTATTTTAAAGCAAATTTTTGTTAAATATTATTTATATCCAACTTTATAACTCGCTTATGGTTGGTCCTACAAGAAAAATGCAAATAACTATTTTGTAGAATATTTTATCAGCTTTAATTTTGAAAAAAAGACAAAAATTTATAGGAGTAACTGTTTTCGAGATATAAGCAAGAAACCAAAAAACTGTTACCTTAATAAAGCGCTTGCATATAAGCAGATTTAGTACTATTAGTATTATTATTATTAATGTTATTGTTATTAATATGACGACTAAAAACGATTCTGAAGACTTTGGTGACTTTTATGTCTTCGTCTTTTTTCTCTACTAAAGTGTTAGACACAATTAATTTAGTTTAATTTCAGTATTTCAAACATTTTATTTTTAAGCAAGTTTTTGTTAAATATTATTTATATCCAACTTTATAACTCGCTTATGGTTGGTCCTACAAGAAAAATGCAAATAACTATTTTGTAAGAAATGTTATCAGCTTTAATTTTGAAAGAAAGATAAAAATTGATAGGAGTAACTGTTTTCGAGATATAAGCAAAAAACCAAAGTAAAAACTGTTACCGTTTCAGAACAAAAATGTAATTCAGTTTTCAATGTTTGAGACGAAGACGAAAATGCAGCATTTAAAATCGACTCTGAAGACTTCAGTGACTTATATGTCACCCCCTTTTTTTTTTAATAAAGTATTGAACCTAATAAATTAAGTGTATTTTAAATCACAAGACATTTTCTGTTAAAGCACTTCTTTTTTAAATATTAATTATTTTCAATCTTATATCTCGCTTATGGTTAGTCCTACATAAAAAATGCAAATAACTATTTTGTAGGAAATTTTATCAGCTTGAATTTCAGTAAAAAGATAAAAATTGATAGGAGTAACTGTTTTCGAGATATGAGCAAGAAACCAAAACACTGTTACCTTAATTAAGCGTTTGCATATAAGCAGATTTAGTACTATTAGTATTATTATTATTAATGTTATTGTTATTAATATGACGACTAAAAACGATTCTGAAGACTTTGGTGACTTTTATGTCTTCGTCTTTTTTCTCTACTAAAGTGTTAGACACAATTAATTTAGTTTAATTTCAGTATTTCAAACATTTTATTTTAAAGCAAATTTTTGTTAAATATTATTTATATCCAACTCTATAACTCGCTTATGGTTGGTCCTACAAGAAAAATGCAAATAACTATTTTGTAGGAAATTTTATCAGCTTTAATTTTGACAGAAAGATAAAAATTGATAGGAGTAACTGTTTTCGAGATATAAGCAAAAAACCAATAAGAAAACTGTGACTGTTACTGAACAAAAATGTAATTCAGTTTTCAATGTTTGAGACGAAGACGAAACTGCAGCATTTAAAAACGACTCTGAAGACTTCAGTGACTTTTATGTCACTTCCTTTTTCTTCTAATAAAGTATTGGACCCAATAAATTAAGTGTATTTTAAATCACAAGACATTTTCTGTTAAAGCACTTTTTTTTTAAATATTAATTATTTTCAATCATATATCTCGCTTATGGTTAGTCCTACATGAAAAATGCAAATAACTATTTTGTAGGAAATTTTATCAGCTTGAATTTTAGTAAAAAGATAAAAATTGATAGGAGTAACTGTTTTCGAGACATAAGCAAGAAACCAAAACACTGTTACCTTAATTAAGCGTTTGCATATAAGCAAATTTAGTACTATTAGTATTATTAGTATTATTATTATTAATGTTATTGTTATTAATATGACGACTAAAGACGACTCTGAAACATTTAGTGACTTTTATGTCTTTTTCTTTTTCCTCTACTAAAGTGTTAGACTCAATTAATTTAGTTTAATTTCGGTTTTTCAAACATTTTATTTTAAAGCAAATTTTTGTTAAATATTATTTATATCCAACTCTATAACTCGCTTATGGTTGGTCCTACAAAAAAATGCAAATAACTATTTTGTAGGAAATTTTATTAGCTTTAATTTTGAAAAAAAGATAAAAATTGATAGGAGTAACTGTTTTCGAGATATAAGCAAGAAACCAAAAAAATGTTACGTTAATTAAGCGTTTGCATATAAGCAAATTTAGTACTATTAGTATTATTATTATTAATGTTATTGTTATTAATATGACGACTAATGACGACTCTGAAACATTTAGTGACTTTTATGTTTTCTCCTTTTTCCTCTACTAAAGTGTTAGACACAATTAATTTAGTTTAATTCCGGTTTTTCAAGCATTTTATTTTAAAGCAAATTTTTGTTAAATATTATTTATATCCAACTCTATAACTCGTTTATGCTTGGTCCTACAAGAAAAATGTAAATAACTATTTTGTTGGAAATTTTATCAGCTTTAATTTTGAAAGAAAGATAAAATTTGATAGGAGTAACTGTTTTCGAGATATAAGCAAAAAACCAATAAGAAAACTGTAACTGTTACTGAACAAAAATGTAATTCAGTTTTCAATGTTTGAGACGAAGTCAAAAATGCAGCATTTAAAAACGACTCTGAAGACTTCAGTGACTTTTATGTCACCTCCTTTTTCTTCTAATAAAGTATTGGACCCAACAAATTAAGTGTATTTTAAATCACAAAACATTTTCTGTTAAAACACTTTTTTTTAATTAATAATTATTTTCAAACTTATATCTCGCTTATGGTTAGTTCTACATGAAAAATGCAATTAACTATTTTGTAGGAAATTTTATCACCTTTAATTTTGGTGAAAAAATAAAAATTGATAGGAGTAACTGTTTTCGAGATATAGGCAAAAAACAAAAAAACTGTTACCTTAATTAAGCGCTTGCATATAAGCAAATTTAGTACAACTAGTATTGTTATTATAAATGTTATTGTTATTAATATGACGACTAAAGACAACTTTAAGACTTTAGTGACTTTTATGTCTCCTCCTTTTTCCTCTACTAAAGTGTTAGACACAATTAATTTAGTTTAATTTCGGTTTTTCAAACATTTTATTTTAAAGCAAATTTTTGTTAAATATTAAAAACTATAAAATGGCTTAGATTGCCTAAAAACACAGATCACACATGATCTTTTGCATAAAAATGAGAAAACGCTCATGTAACACACAAAATAAGCTCCATTTTTCCTTTTTAAAAGTATTATTATTACTTTTGTTACTATTACTATTATTATTATTATTATTATTATTATTATTGTTATTATTATTATTATTATAAAATTATTATTATTATTATTATTATTATTATTATTATTATTATTATTAAAAACTTATATTAAACAGACAGAAAACGTCGTATTCTGACACAACTTAAAACACAGATCACACATGATCTTTTGCATAGAAATGAGAAAACGCTCATATAACACAAAATAAGCTTTATTTTGGCTTAGAAAACTAAGCTTACTTTTACTACTACTATTATTTTTATTTTTATTATTATTATTATTATTACTATTATTTTTATTATTATTATTACTATTATTATTATTATTATTATTATTATTATTATTATTATTATTATTATTAATATTATTATTATTAAAGACCGATTATAACTTTTGTATAGTAAATGTTTTTATACCAGTTTTAAAATGCGTTATTAATTTTAGACAATTTCTTGCCTAAAAACACAGATCACAGATGATCTCTTGCATAGAAATGAGAAAACGCTCAGATAACACAAAATAAGCATCATTTTTGCTTAGAAAAACTAAGCTTTAATTTAGAAAGAAATTTATTATTATAAGTATTATTATCATTATTATTATTATTATTATTATTATTATTATTATTATTGTTTTTTTTATTACTATTATTATTATTATTATTATTATTATTATTATTATTATTATTATTATTATTATTATTAACTTTTGTATAGTAAATGTTTTTATACCAGCTTTAAAATGAGTTATTAATTTTATTCAATTTCTTGCCTAAAAACACAGATCACAGATGATCTCTTGCATAGAAATGAGAAAACGCTCATATAACACACAAAATAAGCACCATTTTTGCTTAGAAAAACTAAGCTTTAATTTAGAAAGAAATTCATTATTATAAGTATTATTATCATTATTATTATTATTATTATTATTATTATTTCCTTTATTACTATTATTATTATTATTATTATTATTATTATTATTATTATTATTACTATTATTATTATTATTATTATTATTACTATTATTATTATTATTATTATTATTATTATTATTATTATTAACTTTTGTATAGTAAATGTTTTTATACCAGTTTTAAAATGAGTTATTAATTTTAGACAATTTCTTGCCTAAAAATACAGATCACAGATGATTTCTTGCATAGAAATGAGAAAGCGCTCATATAACACACAAAATAAGCTTCATTTTTTCTTAGAAAACTAAGCTTACTTTTATTTCTATTATTATTTTTATTATTATTATTATTATTATTATTATTATTATTATTATTATTATTATTATTGTTATTATTATTATTATTATTATTATTATTATTATTGTTATTATTATTATTATTATTAAAAACTTATATTAAACAGACAGAAAACGTCGTATTCTGACACAAAAAAACGAATTACGTTATAGACTTGACGAGAACGGCGTATCTCGGACTCTTATAGGACTCTTATAGTGTCAAAAATTATCAGTTTGGATTAAAACAAATTATTTTTGTTGACTCTCAGTCTGAATTGTTCAGTTCAAACAAAAACGGCTTACTTTAGACGATCTTTTGCTTTGAACAAGAAAACTTACATCGAACAGACTAAAAACGTATTAATCTGGCATAAAAGAGCAATTTATGTATCACTTTGAATAAAGGCAGCTAATCCTATTCGTTTCATTGCTTAAAATAGACAAAATTGTTAATAAATCTAACAAAAACGCTGTATTCTAGCACAAAATACAAATTACATTATAGTTTCGACGAGAATAGCTTATTTGGAATGATTCTATGCTTCCAAACGAGTAAATTTTTAATAAACAGATGCCAAACATCATGTTTTGTCCTATAAAGACATTTTATATTGCAGTTTGTATTAAAACAAAATATTTTCGTTGATTCTTTGTTAGAAGCAGCAAACCTAACATTAAAGAATCTGAAAACTTTGTATTCGGACACAAACCACCGAATTTTGTTTCAGTTTAGACAAAAACGGTTGATTTTCGACAATATTTTGCTTTGAACAAGAAAGCTTATATCAAACTGACTAAAAACGTCTTATTTTAGCACAAAACAAAAGATTTGCGTTATAGTCTTAAAGCTGATTCATGCCACAGTTTGGATAAAAACCAATTATTTTTGTTAATTCATTGTTACAAACAAGAAACCTTACATCAAAGAAACTGAAAACCCCTTATTTAGGCACAGAAATTCGAATTACGTTTCAGTCTGGACAAAAACTGCTTATTTTAGACGATCCTTTGTTTTGAACACGAAAACTTACATTAAAAAGATTAAAAACGTCTTATTCTGGCTGAAAACTGCAAATTATATATTACTCTAGATAAAAGCAATTTATCCTGATTACTCCTTTACTTAGAATAGAGTAAACTTGTATAAAACTTAATGAAAACTTTAAATTTCGTCTCAAAGAAATAATTTACGTTATAGTTTTGACCAGCACTGTTTATTTCAAACAAAATTATGATTCGAAACTAATGAACTTTTATGGGGCAGATGCAAAACCACATATTACCATATAAAGCGTTGTTTTAAAGCAAAGTATTACCTTTTGCAACAAGAAATTTCACGTCAAAGAAACTGAAAACTTCGTATCCATGCACAAATATCGAATTACGTATCAGTTTAGGCAAATACAGCTTATTTTAAACGATTCCTTGCTATAAACAAGAAAAATTTTATCAAACATATTGAAAATGTCTTATTCTCGAAAATAAGAGCAAATTATGTATCAATTTTAACAAAATCGGATTACTCTGTTTGATTCTATGCTTAGAATAGAGTAAACTACTATAAAACGTAATGAAAACTCTATATTCAAGCTCAAAAGAACAAATTACGTTATAGTTTTGACAAAAGAAAATTATTTCGGACGACTACATATTTCGAAGTAAGCAAACTTTAATTGAACAAGTGCAAAAGCTAATACTTCGCTTTAAAATAACGATTTATGTGGTAATATGGTATTTTGCATCTGTCCTATAAAAGTTTACTCGTTTCGCTCCATTGAATCATTCGAAATAAATTATTTTGATACAACAACGAAAATAATTTTTTTGTTTAAACTGTAACATGTCGTTTTTATAAAACGAACTAAGACGTTTGGCATCTGTTTAGTGAAAGTTTTCTCGTTTGGGGGCATAAAATCGTTTGAAATTAACAGTTCTGGTCAAAACTATAACGTAAATTATTTCTTTGAGACGAAATTTAAAGTTTTCATTAAGTTTTATACAAGTTTGCTCTATTCTAAGCAAAGGAGTAATCAGGATAAACTGCTTTTATCCAAAGTAATACATAATTTGCAGTTTTGAGCCAGAATAAGACGTTTTTAATCTTTTTAATGTAAGTTTTCGTGTTCAAAAGAAAGAATCGTCTAAAATAAGCAATTTGTGTCCAGACTGAAACGTAATTTGATTTTCTGGGCCTGAATAAGAGGTTTTCAGTTTCTTTGATGTAAGGTTTCTTGTTTGTAACAATGAATAAACGAAAATCATTGGTTTTAATCCAAACTGTGACATAAATCGTTTTTTAAAGGCGAAATCATACGTTTTGCCTCTGTTCAGTGAAAGTATACTGGTTTCAAAGCATAGAATCGTTTGAAATTAACAGTTCTCGTCAAGACTATAACGCAAATCTTTAAAGTGACACAAAGAAATAATTTACGTAATAGTTTTGACCAGAACTGTTAATTTCAAACGATTTTATGCCCCCAAACGAGAAAACTTTCACTAAGCAGATGCCAAACGTCTTAGTTCGTTTTATAAAAGCGACTTATGTTACAGTTTAAACAAAAACAAATTATTTGTGTTGTTGTTGTGTCAAAATAATTTATTTCTAATGATTCAATGGAGCGAAACGGGTAAACTTTTATAGGACAGATGCAAAATACCATATTACCACATAAATCATTATTTTAAAGCAAAGTATTAGCTTTTGCACATGTTCAATTAAAGTTTGCTTACTTCGAAGTATGTAATCGTCCGAAATATTTTTTTTTGTCAAAACTATAACGTAATTTGTTCTTTTGAGCTTGAATATAGAGTTTTCATTACGTTTTATAGTAGTTTACTCTACTCTAAGCATAGAATCAAACAGAGTAATCCGCTTTTGTTAAAACTGATACATAATTTGCTCTTATTTTCGAGAATAAGACGTTTTCAATATGCTTGATAAAATTTTTCTTGTTTATAGCAAGGAATCGTTTAAAATAAGCTGTATTTGCCTAAACTGATACGTAATTAGATATTTATGTATGGATACGAAGTTTTCAGTTTCTTTGACGTGAAATTTCTTGTTGCAAAAGGTAATACTTTGCTTTAAAACAACGCATTATATGGTAATATGTGGTTTTGCATCTGCCCCATAAAAGTTCATTAGTTTCGAATCATAATTTCGTTTGAAATAAACAGTGCTGGTCAAAACTATAACGTAAATTATTTCTTTGAGACGAAATTTAAAGTTTTCATTAAGTTTTATACAAGTTTACTCTATTCTAAGTAAAGGAGTAATCAGGATAAATTGCTTTTATCTAGAGTAATATATAATTTGCAGTTTTCAGCCAGAATAAGACGTTTTTAATCTTTTTAATGTAAGTTTTCGTGTTCAAAACAAAGGATCGTCTAAAATAAGCAGTTTTTGTCCAGACTGAAACGTAATTCGAATTTCTGTGCCTAAATAAGGGGTTTTCAGTTTCTTTGATGTAAGGTTTCTTGTTTGTAACAATGAATTAACAAAAATAATTGGTTTTTATCCAAACTGTGGCATGAATCAGCTTTAAGACTATAACGCAAATCTTTTGTTTTGTGCTAAAATAAGACGTTTTTAGTCAGTTTGATATAAGCTTTCTTGTTCAAAGCAAAATATTGTCGAAAATCAACCGTTTTTGTCTAAACTGAAACAAAATTCGGTGGTTTGTGTCCGAATACAAAGTTTTCAGATTCTTTAATGTTAGGTTTGCTGCTTCTAACAAAGAATCAACGAAAATATTTTGTTTTAATACAAACTGCAATATAAAATGTCTTTATAGGACAAAACATGATGTTTGGCATCTGTTTATTAAAAATTTACTCGTTTGGAAGCATAGAATCATTCCAAATAAGCTATTCTCGTCGAAACTATAATGTAATTAGTATTTTGTGCTAGAATACAGCGTTTTTGTTAGATTTATTAACAATTTTGTCTATTTTAAGCAATGAAACGAATAGGATTAGCTGCCTTTATCCAAAGTGATACATAAATTGCTCTTTTATGCCAGATTAATACGTTTTTAGTCTGTTCGATGTAAGTTTTCTTGTTCAAAGCAAAAGATCGTCTAAAGTAAGCCGTTTTTGTTTGAACTGATAAACAATTCAGACTGAGAGTCAACAAAAATAATTTGTTTTAATCCAAACTGATAATTTTTGACCCTATAAGAGTCCTATAAGAGTCCGAGATACGCCGTTCTCGTCAAGTCTATAACGTAATTCGTTTTTTTGTGTCAGAATACGACGTTTTCTGTCTGTTTAATATAAGTTTTTAATAATAATAATAATAATAATATTAATAATAACAATAATAATAATAATAATAATAATAATAATAATAATAATAATAATAATAATAATAATAATAATAATAATAATAGAAATAAAAGTAAGCTTAGTTTTCTAAGCAAAAATGAAGCTTATTTTGTGTGTTATATGAGCGCTTTCTCATTTCTATGCAAGAAATCATCTGTGATCTGTATTTTTAGGCAAGAAATTGTCTAAAATTAATAACTCATTTTAAAACTGGTATAAAAACATTTACTATACAAAAGTTAATAATAATAATAATAATAATAATAATAATAATAATAATAATAATAATAATAATAGTAATAATAATAATAATAATAATAGTAATAATAATAATAATAATAATAATAATAATAATAATAATAATGATAATAATACTTATAATAATGAATTTCTTTCTAAATTAAAGCTTAGTTTTTCTAAGCAAAAATGATGCTTATTTTGTGTGTTATATGAGCGTTTTCTCATTTCTATGCAAGAGATCATCTGTGATCTGTGTTTTTAGGCAAGAAATTGAATAAAATTAATAACTCATTTTAAAACTGGTATAAAAACATTTACTATACAAAAGTTAATAATAATAATAATAATAATAATAATAATAATAATAATAATAATAATAATAATAATGATAATAATACTTATAATAATAAATTTCTTTCTAAATTAAAGCTTAGTTTTTCTAAGCAAAAATGAAGCTTATTTTGTGTGTTATATGAGCGAGCGCTTTCTCATTTCTATGCAAGAGATCATCTGTGATCTGTGTTTTTAGGCGAGAAATTGAATAAAATTAATAACTCATTTTAAAACTGGTATAAAAACATTTACTATACAAAAGTTAATAATAATAATAATAATAATAATAATAATAATAATAATAATAGTAATAAAAGAAACAATAATAATAATAATAATAATAATAATAATAATAATAATGATAATAATACTTATAATAATAAATTTCTTTCTAAATTAAAGCTTAGTTTTTCTAAGCAAAAATGATGCTTATTTTGTGTTATCTGAGCGTTTTCTCATTTCTATGCAAGAGATCATCTGTGATCTGTGTTTTTAGGCAAGAAATTGTCTAAAATTAATAACTCATTTTAAAACTGGTATAAAAACATTTACTATACAAAAGTTATAATCGGTCTTTAATAATAATAATATTAATAATAATAATAATAATAATAATAATAATAATAATAATAATAATAGTAATAATAGTAATAATAATAATAATAATAAAAATAAAAATAATAGTAGTAGTAAAAGTAAGCTTAGTTTTCTAAGCCAAAATGAAGCTTATTTTGTGTTATATGAGCGTTTTCTCATTTCTATGCAAAAGATCATGTGTGATCTGTGTTTTAAGTTGTGTCAGAATACGACGTTTTCTGTCTCTTTAATATAAGTTTTTAATAATAATAATAATAATAATAATAATAATAGTAATAGTAACAAAAGTAATAATAATAATAATACTTTTAAAAAGGAAAAATGGGGCTTATTTTGTGTGTTACATGAGCGTTTTCTCATTTTTATGCAAAAGATCATGTGTGATCTGTGTTTTTAAGCAATCTAAGCCATTTTATAGTTTTTAATATTTAACAAAATTTGCTTTAAAATAAAATGTTTGAAAAACCGAAATTAAACTAAATTAATTGTGTCTAACACTTTAGTAGAGGAAAAAGGAGGAGACATAAAAGTCACTAAAGTCTTAAAGTTGTCTTTAGTCGTCATATTAATAACAATAACATTTACAATAACAATACTAGTTGTACTAAATTTGCTTATATGCAAGCGCTTAATTAAGGTAACAGTTTTTTTGTTTTTTGCCTATATCTCGAAAACAGTTACTCCTATCAATTTTTACTTTTTCACCAAAATTAAAGGTGATAAAATTTCCTACAAAATAGTTATTTGCATTTTTCATGTAGAACTAACCATAAGCGAGATATAAGTTTGAAAATAATTATTAATTAAAAAAAAGTGTTTTAACAGAAAATGTCTTGTGATTTAAAATACACTTAATTTGTTGGGTCCAATACTTTATTAGAAGAAAAAGGAGGTGACATAAAAGTCACTGAAGTCTTCAGAGTCGTTTTTAAATGCTGCATTTTTGACTTCGTCTCAAACATTGAAAACTGAATTACATTTTTGTTCAGTAACAGTTACAGTTTTCTTATTGGTTTTTTGCTTATATCTCGAAAACAGTTACTCCTATCAAATTTTATCTTTCTTTCAAAATTAAAGCTGATAAAATTTCCAACAAAATAGTTATTTACATTTTTCTTGTAGGACCAAGCATAAACGAGTTATAGAGTTGGATATAAATAATATTTAACAAAAATTTGCTTTAAAATAAAATGCTTGAAAAACCGGAATTAAACTAAATTAATTGTGTCTAACACTTTAGTAGAGGAAAAAGGAGAAGACATAAATGTCACTAAATGTTTCAGAGTCGTCTTTAGTCGTCATATTAATAACAATAACATTAATAATAATAATACTAATAGTACTAAATTTGCTTATATGCAAACGCTTAATTAACGTAACATTTTTTTGGTTTCTTGCTTATATCTCGAAAACAGTTACTCCTATCAATTTTTATCTTTTTTTCAAAATTAAAGCTAATAAAATTTCCTACAAAATAGTTATTTGCATTTTTTTGTAGGACCAACCATAAGCGAGTTATAGAGTTGGATATAAATAATATTTAACAAAAATTTGCTTTAAAATAAAATGTTTGAAAAACCGAAATTAAACTAAATTAATTGAGTCTAACACTTTAGTAGAGGAAAAAGAAAAAGACATAAAAGTCACTAAAGATTTCAGAGTTGTCTTTAGTTGTCATATTAATAACAATAACATTAATGATAATAATACTAATAGTACTAAATTTGCTTATATGCAAACGCTTAATTAAGGTAACAGTGTTTTGGTTTCTTGCTTATATCTCGAAAACAGTTACTCCTATCAATTTTTATCTTTTTACTAAAATTCAAGCTGATAAAATTTCCTACAAAATAGTTATTTGCATTTTTCATGTAGGACTAACCATAAGCGAGATATATGATTGAAAATAATTAATATTTAAAAAAAAAGTGCTTTAACAGAAAATGTCTTGTGATTTAAAATACACTTAATTTATTGGGTCCAATACTTTATTAGAAGAAAAAGGAAGTGACATAAAAGTCACTGAAGTCTTCAGAGTCGTTTTTAAATGCTGCAGTTTCGTCTTCGTCTCAAACATTGAAAACTGAATTACATTTTTGTTCAGTAACAGTCACAGTTTTCTTATTGGTTTTTTGCTTATATCTCGAAAACAGTTACTCTTATCAATTTTTATCTTTCTGTCAAAATTAAAGCTGATAAAATTTCCTACAAAATAGTTATTTGCATTTTTCTTGTAGGACCAACCATAAGCGAGTTATAGAGTTGGATATAAATAATATTTAACAAAAATTTGCTTTAAAATAAAATGTTTGAAAAACTGAAATTAAACTAATTTAATTGTGTCTAACACTTTAGTAGAGGAAAAAGAAGAAGACATAAAAGTCACTAAAGGTTTCAAAGTTGTCTTTAATCGTCATATTAATAACAATAACAATAATAATAATAATACTAATAGTACTAAATTTGTTTATATGCAAACGCTTAATTAAGGTAACAGTGTTTTGGTTTCTTGCTCATATCTCGAAAACAGTTACTCCTATCAATTTTTATCTTTTCACTAAAATTCAAGCTGATAAAATTTCCTACAAAATAGTTATTTGCATTTTTTATGTAGGACTAACCATAAGCGAGATATAAGATTGAAAATAATTAATATTTAAAAAAGAAGTGCATTAACAGAAAATGTCTTGTGATTTAAAATACACTTAATTTATTAGGTCCAATACTTTATTAAAAAAAAGGGGGTGACATATAAGTCACTGAAGTCTTCAGAGTCGATTTTAAATGCTGCATTTTCGTCTTCGTCTCAAACATTGAAAACTGAATTACATTTTTGTTCTGAAACGGTAACAGTTTTTACTTTGGTTTTTTGCTTATATCTCGAAAACAGTTACTCCTATCAATTTTTATCTTTTTTTCAAAATTAAAGCTGATAACATTTCCTACAAAATAGTTATTTGCATTTTTCTTGTAGGACCAACCATAAGCGAGTTATAAAGTTGGATATAAATCATATTTAACAAAAACTTGCTTAAAAATAAAATGTTTGAAATACTGAAATTAAACTAAATTAATTGTGTCTAACACTTTAGTAGAGAAAAAAGAAAAAGACATAAAAGTCACCAAAGTCTTCAGAATTGTTTTTAGTCGTCATATTAATAACAATAACATTAATAATAATAATACTAATAGTACTAAATCTGCTTATATGCAAGCGCTTTATTAAGGTAACAGTTTTTTGGTTTCTTGCTTATATCTCGAAAACAGTTACTCCTATGAATTTTTGTCTTTCTTTCAAAATTAAAGCTGATAAAATATTCTACAAAATAGTTATTTGCATTTTTCTTGTAGGACCAACCATAAGCGAGTTATAGAGTTGGATATAAATAATATTTAACAAAAATTTGCTTTAAAATAAAATGTTTGAAAAACTGAAATTAAACTAATTTAACTGTGTCTAACACTTTAGTAGAGAAAAAAGGAAAAGACATAAAAGTCACTAAAGGTTTCAGAGTTGTCTTTAGTTGTCATATTAATAACAATAACATTAATAATAATAATACTAATAGTACTAAATTTGCTTATATGCAAACGCTTAATTAAGGTAACAGTGTTTTGGTTTCTTGCTTATATCTCGAAAACAGTTACTCCTGTCAATTTTTATCTTTTTACTAAAATTCAAGCTGATAAAATTTCCTACAAAATAGTTATTTGCATTTTTCATGTAGGACTAACCATAAGCGAGATATATGATTGAAAATAATTAATATTTAAAAAAAAAGTGCTTTAACAGAAAATGTCTTGTGATTTAAAATACACTTAATTTATTGGGTCCAATACTTTATTAGAAGAAAAAGGAAGTGACATAAAAGTCACTGAAGTCTTCAGAGTCGTTTTTAAATGCTGCAGTTTCGTCTTCGTCTCAAACATTGAAAACCGAATTACATTTTTGTTCAGTAACAGTCACAGTTTTCTTATTGGTTTTTTGCTTATATCTCGAAAACAGTTACTCCTATCAATTTTTATCTTTTTTTCAAAATTAAAGCTGATAAAATTTCCTACAAAATAGTTATTTGCATTTTTCTTGTAGGACCAACCATAAGCGAGTTATAGAGTTGGATATAAATAATATTTAACAAAAATTTGCTTTAAAATAAAATGTTTGAAAAACTGAAATTAAACTAATTTAATTGTGTCTAACACTTTAGTAGAGGAAAAAGAAGAAGACATAAAAGTCACTAAAGGTTTCAAAGTTGTCTTTAATCGTAATATTAATAACAATAACATTAATAATAATACTAATAGTACTAAATTTGCTTATATGCAAACGCTTAATTAAGGTAACAGTGTTTTGGTTTCTTGCTTATATCTCGAAAACAGTTACTCCTATCAATTTTTATCTTTTTACTAAAATTAAAGCTGATAAAATTTCCTACAAAATAGTTAATTGCATTTTTAATGTAGGACTAACCATAAGCGAGATATAAGTTTGAAAATAATTAAAATTTAAAAAAAGTGCTTCAACAGAAAATGTCTTGTGATTTAAAATACACTTAATTTATTGGTTCCAATACTTTATTAGAAGAAAAAAGAGGTGACAGAAAGGTCACTGAAGTCTTTAGAGTCGTTTGTAAATGCTGCATTTTCGTCTTCGTCTCAAACATTGAAAACTGAATTACATTTTTGTTCAGTAACTGTTACAGTTTTCTTATTGGTTTTTTGCTTATATCTCGAAAACAGTTACTCCTATCAATTTTTATCTTTCTTTTAAAATTAAAGCTGATAAAGCTTCCTACAAAATAGTTTGCATTTTTCTTGTAGGACCAACCATAAGCGAGTTATAGAGTTGGATATAAATAATATTTAACAAAAATTTGCTTTAAATAAAATGTTTGAAAAACCGAAATTAAACTAAATTAATTGAGTCTAACACTTTAGTAGAGAAAAAAGAAAAAGACATAAAAGTCACCAAAGTCTTCAGAATCGTTTTTAGTCGTCATATTAATAACAATAACATTAATAATAATAATACTAATAGTACTAAATCTGCTTATATGCAAGCGCTTTATTAAGGTAACAGTTTTTTGGTTTCTTGCTTATATCTCGAAAACAGCTACTCCTATCAATTTTTATCTTTTTTTCAAAATTAAAGCTGATAAAATTTCCTACAAAATAGTTATTTGCATTTTTCTTGTAGGACCAACCATAAGCGAGTTATAGAGTTGGATATAAATAATATTTAACAAAAATTTGCTTTAAAATAGAATGTTTGAAAAACTGAAATTAAACTATTTTAATTGTGTCTAACACTTTAGTAGAGGAAAAAGAAGAAGACATAAAAGTCACTAAAGGTTTCAAAGTTGTCTTTAATCGTCATATTAATAACAATAACATTAATAATAATAATACTAATAGTACTAAATTTGCTTATATGCAAACGCTTAATTAAGGTAACAGTGTTTTGGTTTCTTGCTCATATCTCGAAAACAGTTACTCCTATCAATTTTTATCTTTTTACTAAAATTCAAGCTGATAAAATTTCCTACAAAATAATTATTTGCATTTTTTATGTAGGACTAACCATAAGCGAGATATAAGATTGAAAATAATTAATATTTAAAAAAGAAGTGCTTTAACAGAAAATGTCTTGTGATTTAAAATACACTTAATTTATTGGGTCCAATACTTTATTAGAAGAAAAAAGAGGTGACAGAAAGGTCACTGAAGTCTTTAGAGTCGATTTTAAATGCTGCATTTTCGTCTTCGTCTCAAACATTGAAAACTGAATTATATTTTTGTTCTGAAACGGTAACAGTTTTTACTTTGGTTTTTTGCTTATATCTCGAAAACAGTTACTCCTATCAATTTTTATCTTTCTTTCAAAATTAAAGCTGATAACATTTCCTACAAAATAGTTATTTGCATTTTTCTTGTAGGACCAACCATAAGCGAGTTATAAAGTTGGATATAAATAATATTTAACAAAAACTTGCTTAAAAATAAAATGTTTGAAATACTGAAATTAAACTAAATTAATTGTGTCTAACACTTTAGTAGAGAAAAAAGAAAAAGACATAAAAGTCACCAAAGTCTTCAGAATCGTTTTTAGTCGTCATATTAATAACAATAACATTAATAATAATAATACTAATAGTACTAAATCTGCTTATATGCAAGCGCTTTATTAAGGTAACAGGTTTTTGGTTTCTTGCTTATATCTCGAAAACAGTTACTCCTATGAATTTTTGTCTTTTTTCCAAAATTAAAGCTGATAAAATTTCCTACAAAATAGTTATTTGCATTTTTCTTGTAGGACCAACCATAAACGAGTTATAGAGTTGGATATAAATAATATTTAACAAAAATTTGCTTTAAAATAAAATGTTTGAAAAACTGAAATTAAACTAATTTAATTGTGTCTAACACTTTAGTAGCGGAAAAAGGAAAAGACATAAAAGTCACTAAAGGTTTCAGAGTTGTCTTTAGTTGTCATATTAATAACAATAACATTAATAATAATAATACTAATAGTACTAAATTTGCTTATATGCAAACGCTTAATTAAGGTAACAGTGTTTTGGTTTCTTGCTTATATCTCGAAAACAGTTACTCCTATCAATTTTTATCTTTTTACTAAAATTCAAGCCGATAAAATTTCCTACCAAATAGTTATTTGCATTTTTCATGTAGGACTAACCATAAGCGAGATATATGATTGAAAATAATTAATATTTAAAAAAAAAGTGCTTTAACAGAAAATGTCTTGTGATTTAAAATACACTTAATTTATTGGGTCCAATACTTTTTTTTTAGAAAAAGGAAGTGACATAAAAGTCACTGAAGTCTTCAGAGTCGTTTTTAAATGCTGCAGTTTCGTCTTCGTCTCAAACATTGAAAACTGAATTACATTTTTGTTCAGTAACAGTCACAGTTTTCTTATTGGTTTTTTGCTTATATCTCGAAAACAGTTACTCCTATCAATTTTTATCTTTCTGTCAAAATTAAAGCTGATAAAATTTCCTACAAAATAGTTATTTGCACTTTTCTTGTAGGACCAACCATAAGCGAGTTATAGAGTTGGATATAAATAATATTTAACAAAAATTTGCTTTAAAATAAAATGTTTGAAAAACTGAAATTAAACTAATTTAATTGTGTCTAACACTTTAGTAGAGGAAAAAGAAGAAGACATAAAAGTCACTAAAGGTTTCAAAGTTGTCTTTAATCGTCATATTAATAACAATAACATTAATAATAATAATACTAATAGTACTAAATTTGCTTATATGCAAACGCTTAATTAAGGTAACAGTGTTTTGGTTTCTTGCTCATATCTCGAAAACAGTTACTCCAATCAATTTTTATTTTATTACTAAAATTTAAGCTGATAAAATTTCCTACAAAATAGTTATTTGCATTTTTTATGTAGGACTAACCATAAGCGAGATATAAGATTGAAAATAATTAATATTTAAAAAAGAAGTGCTTTAACAGAAAATGTCTTGTGATTTAAAATACACTTAATTTATTAGGTCCAATACTTTATTAAAAAAAAAAGGGGGTGACATATAAGTCACTGAAGTCTTCAGAGTCGATTTTAAATGCTGCATTTTCGTCTTCGTCTCAAACATTGAAAACTAAATTACATTTTTGTTCTGAAACGGTAACAGTTTTTACTTTGGTTTTTTGCTTATATCTCGAAAACAGTTACTCCTATCAATTTTTATCTTTTTTTCAAAATTAAAGCTGATAACATTTCCTACAAAATAGTTATTTGCATTTTTCTTGTAGGACCAACCATAAGCGAGTTATAAAGTTGGATATAAATAATATTTAACAAAAACTTGCTTAAAAATAAAATGTTTGAAATACTGAAATTAAACTAAATTAATTGTGTCTAACACTTTAGTAGAGAAAAAAGAAAAAGACATAAAAGTCACCAAAGTCTTCAGAATCGTTTTTAGTCGTCATATTAATAACAATAACATTAATAATAATAATACTAATAGTACTAAATCTGCTTATATGCAAGCGCTTTATTAAGGTAACAGTTTTTTGGTTTCTTGCTTATATCTCGAAAACAGTTACTCCTATGAATTTTTGTCTTTCTTTCAAAATTAAAGCTGATAAAATATTCTACAAAATAGTTATTTGCATTTTTCTTGTAGGACCAACCATAAGCGAGTTATAGAGTTGGATATAAATTATATTTAACAAAAATTTGCTTTAAAATAAAATGTTTGAAAAACTGAAATTAAACTATTTTAATTGTGTCTAACACTTTAGTAGAGGAAAAAGAAGAAGACATAAAAGTCACTAAAGGTTTCAAAGTTGTCTTTAATCGTCATATTAATAACAATAACATTAATAATAATAATACTAATAGTACTAAATTTGCTTATATGCAAACGCTTAATTAAGGTAACAGTGTTTTGGTTTCTTGCTCATATCTCGAAAACAGTTACTCCTATCAATTTTTATCTTTTTACTAAAATTAAAGCTTATAAAATTTCCTACAAAATAGTTATTTGCATTTTTTATGTAGGACTGACCATAAGCGAGATATAAGATTGAAAATAATTAATATTTAAAAAAGAAGTGCTTTAACAGAAAATGTCTTGTGATTTAAAATACACTTAATTTATTGGGTCCAATACTTTATTAGAAGAAAAAAGAGGTGACAGAAAGGTCACTGAAGTCTTTAGAGTCGATTTTAAATGCTGCATTTTCGTCTTCGTCTCAAACATTGAAAACTGAATTATATTTTTGTTCTGAAACGGTAACAGTTTTTACTTTGGTTTTTTGCTTATATCTCGAAAACAGTTACTCCTATCAATTTTTATCTTTCTTTCAAAATTAAAGCTGATAACATTTCCTACAAAATAGTTATTTGCATTTTTCTTGTAGGACCAACCATAAGCGAGTTATAAAGTTGGATATAAATAATATTTAACAAAAACTTGCTTAAAAATAAAATGTTTGAAATACTGAAATTAAACTAAATTAATTGTGTCTAACACTTTAGTAGAGAAAAAAGAAAAAGACATAAAAGTCACCAAAGTCTTCAGAATCGTTTTTAGTCGTCATATTAATAACAATAACATTAATAATAATAATACTAATAGTACTAAATCTGCTTATATGCAAGCGCTTTATTAAGGTAACAGGTTTTTGGTTTCTTGCTTATATCTCGAAAACAGTTACTCCTATAAATTTTTGTCTTTTTTTCAAAATTAAAGCTGATAAAATTTCCTACAAAATAGTTATTTGCATTTTTCTTGTAGGACCAACCATAAACGAGTTATAGAGTTGGATATAAATAATATTTAACAAAAATTTGCTTTAAAATAAAATGTTTGAAAAACTGAAATTAAACTAATTTAATTGTGTCTAACACTTTAGTAGAGGAAAAAGGAAAAGACATAAAAGTCACTAAAGGTTTCAGAGTTGTCTTTAGTTGTCATATTAATAACAATAACATTAATAATAATAATACTAATAGTACTAAATTTGCTTATATGCAAACGCTTAATTAAGGTAACAGTGTTTTGGTTTCTTGCTTATATCTCGAAAACAGTTACTCCTATCAATTTTTATCTTTTTACTAAAATTCAAGCTGATAAAATTTCCTACAAAATAGTTATTTGCATTTTTCATGTAGGACTAACCATAAGCGAGATATATGATTGAAAATAATTAATATTTAAAAAAAAAGTGCTTTAACAGAAAATGTCTTGTGATTTAAAATACACTTAATTTATTGGTCCAATACTTTTTTTTTAGAAAAAGGAAGTGACATAAAAGTCACTGAAGTCTTCAGAGTCGTTTTTAAATGCTGCAGTTTCGTCTTCGTCTCAAACATTGAAAACTGAATTACATTTTTGTTCAGTAACAGTCACAGTTTTCTTATTGGTTTTTTGCTTATATCTCGAAAACAGTTACTCCTATCAATTTTTATCTTTCTGTCAAAATTAAAGCTGATAAAATTTCCTACAAAATAGTTATTTGCATTTTTCTTGTAGGACCAACCATAAGCGAGTTATAGAGTTGGATATAAATAATATTTAACAAAAATTTGCTTTAAAATAAAATGTTTGAAAAACTGAAATTAAACTAATTTAATTGTGTCTAACACTTTAGTAGAGGAAAAAGAAGAAGACATAAAAGTCACTAAAGGTTTCAAAGTTGTCTTTAATCGTCATATTAATAACAATAACATTAATAATAATAATACTAATAGTACTAAATTTGCTTATATGCAAACGCTTAATTAAGGTAACAGTGTTTTGGTTTCTTGCTCATATCTCGAAAACAGTTACTCCAATCAATTTTTATTTTTTTACTAAAATTTAAGCTGATAAAATTTCCTACAAAATAGTTATTTGCATTTTTTATGTAGGACTAACCATAAGCGAGATATAAGATTGAAAATAATTAATATTTAAAAAAGAAGTGCTTTAACAGAAAATGTCTTGTGATTTAAAATACACTTAATTTATTAGGTCCAATACTTTATTAAAAAAAAAAGGAGGTGACATATAAGTCACTGAAGTCTTCAGAGTCGATTTTAAATGCTGCATTTTCGTCTTCGTCTCAAACATTGAAAACTGAATTACATTTTTGTTCTGAAACGGTAACAGTTTTTACTTTGGTTTTTTGCTTATATCTCGAAAACAGTTACTCCTATCAATTTTTATCTTTTTTTCAAAATTAAAGCTGGTAACATTTCCTACAAAATAGTTATTTGCATTTTTCTTGTAGGACCAACCATAAGCGAGTTATAAAGTTGGATATAAATAATATTTAACAAAAACTTGCTTAAAAATAAAATGTTTGAAATACTGAAATTAAACTAAATTAATTGTGTCTAACACTTTAGTAGAGAAAAAAGAAAAAGACATAAAAGTCACCAAAGTCTTCAGAATCGTTTTTAGTCGTCATATTAATAACAATAACATTAATAATAATAATACTAATAGTACTAAATCTGCTTATATGCAAGCGCTTTATTAAGGTAACAGTTTTTTGGTTTCTTGCTTATATCTCGAAAACAGTTACTCCTATGAATTTTTGTCTTTCTTTCAAAATTAAAGCTGATAAAATATTCTACAAAATAGTTATTTGCATTTTTCTTGTAGGACCAACCATAAGCGAGTTATAGAGTTGGATATAAATTATATTTAACAAAAATTTGCTTTAAAATAAAATGTTTGAAAAACTGAAATTAAACTAATTTTACTGTGTCTAACACTTTAGTAGAGAAAAAAGGAAAAGACATAAAAGTCACTAAAGGTTTCAGAGTTGTCTTTAGTTGTCATATTAATAACAATAACATTAATAATAATAATACTAATAGTACTAAATTTGCTTATATGCAAACGCTTAATTAAGGTAACAGTGTTTTGGTTTTTTGCTTATATCTCGAAAACAGTTACTCCTATCAATTTTTATCTTTTTACTAAAATTCAAGCTGATAAAATTTCCTACAAAATAGTTATTTGCATTTTTTATGTAGGACTAACCATAAGCGAGATATAAGATTGAAAATAATTAATATTTAAAAAAGAAGTGCTTTAACAGAAAATGTCTTGTGATTTAAAATACACTTAATTTATTTTGTCCAATACTTTATTAGAAGAAAAAGGAAGTGACATAAAAGTCACTGAAGTCTTCAGAGTCGTTTTTAAATGCTGCAGTTTCGTCTTCGTCTCAAACATTGAAAACCGAATTACATTTTTGTTCAGTAACAGTCACAGTTTTCTTATTGGTTTTTTGCTTATATCTCGAAAACAGTTACTCCTATCAATTTTTATCTTTTTTTCAAAATTAAAGTTGATAAAATTTCCTACAAAATAGTTATTTGCATTTTTCTTGTAGGACCAACCATAAGCGAGTTATAGAGTTGGATATAAATAATATTTAACAAAAATTTGCTTTAAAATAAAATGTTTGAAAAACTGAAATTAAACTAATTTAATTGTGTCTAACACTTTAGTAGAGGAAAAAGAAGACGACATAAAAGTCAATAAAGGTTTCAAAGTTGTCTTTAATCGTCATATTAATAACAATAACATTAATAATAATAATACTAATAGAACTAAATTTGCTTATATGCAAACGCTTAATTAAGGTAACAGTGTTTTGGTTTCTTGCTCATATCTCGAAAACAGTTACTCCTATCAATTTTTATCTTTTTACTAAAATTCAAGCTGATAAAATTTCCTACAAAATAGTTATTTGCATTTTTTATGTAGGACTAACCATAAGCGAGATATAAGATTGAAAATAATTAATATTTAAAAAAGAAGTGCTTTAACAGAAAATGTCTTGTGATTTAAAATACACTTAATTTATTAGGTCCAATACTTTATTAGAAAAAAAAGGGGGTGACATATAAGTCACTGAAGTCTTCAGAGTCGATTTTAAATGCTGCATTTTCGTCTTTGTCTCAAACATTGAAAACTAAATTACATTTTTGTTCTGAAACGGTAACAGTTTTTACTTTGGTTTTTTGCTTATATCTCGAAAACAGTTACTCCTATCAATTTTTATCTTTCTTTCAAAATTAAAGCTGATAATATTTCCTACAAAATAGTTATTTGCATTTTTCTTGTAGGACCAACCATAAGCGAGTTATAAAGTTGGATATAAATAATATTTAACAAAAACTTGCTTAAAAATAAAATGTTTGAAATACTGAAATTAAACTAAATTAATTGTGTCTAACACTTTAGTAGAGAAAAAAGAAAAAGACATAAAAGTCACCAAAGTCTTCAGAATCGTTTTTAGTCGTCATATTAATAACAATAACATTAATAATAATAATACTAACAGTACTAAATCTGCTTATATGCAAGCGCTTTATTAAGGTAACAGTTTTTTGGTTTCTTGCTTATATCTCGAAAACAGTTACTCCTATGAATTTTTGTCTTTCTTTCAAAATTAAAGCTGATAAAATATTCTACAAAATAGTTATTTGCATTTTTCTTGTAGAACCAACCATAAGCGAGTTATAGAGTTGGATATAAATAATATATAACAAAAATTTGCTTTAAAATAAAATGTTTGAAAAACTGAAATTAAACTAATTTAACTGTGTCTAACACTTTAGTAGAGGAAAAAGGAAAAGACATAAAAGTCACTAAAGGTTTCAGAGTTGTCTTTAGTTGTCATATTAATAACAATAACATTAATAATAATAATACTAATAGTACTAAATTTGCTTATATGCAAACGCTTAATTAAGGTAACAGTGTTTTGGTTTCTTGCTTATATCTCGAAAACAGTTACTCCAATCAATTTTTATCTTTTTACTAAAATTCAAGCTGATAAAATTTCCTACAAAATAGTTATTTGCATTTTTCATGTAGGACTAACCATAAGCGAGATATAAGTTTGAAAATAATTAATATTTAAAAAAAAAGTGCTTTAACAGAAAATGTCTTGTGATTTAAAATACACTTAATTTATTAGGTCCAATACTTTATTAGAAGAAAAAGGGGGTGACATATAAGTCACTAAAGTTTTCAGAGTCGATTGTAAATGCTGCATTTTCGTCTTCGTCTCAAACATTGAAAACTGAATTACATTTTTGTTCTGAAACGGTAACAGTTTTCACTTTGGTTTTTTGCTTATATCTCGAAAACAATTACTCCTATTAGTTTTTATCTTTTTTTCAAAATAAAGCTGATAAAATTTCCTACAAAATAGTTATTTGCATTTTTCTTGTAGGACCAACCATCAGCGAGTTATAAAGTTGGATATAAATAATATTTAACAAAAACTTGCTTAAAAATTAAATGTTTGAAATACTGAAATTAAACAAAATTAATTGTGTCTAACACTTTAGTAGAGAAAAAAGAAAAAGACATAAAAGTTACCAAAGTCTTCAGAATAGTTTTTAGTCGTCATATTAATAACAATAACATTAATAATAATAATACTAATAGTACTAAATCTGCTTATATGCAAGCGCTTTATTAAGGTAACAGTTTTTTGGTTTTTTGCTTATATCTCGAAAACAGTTACTCCTATCAATTTTTATCTTTTTACTAAAATTAAAGCTGATAAAATTTCCTACAAAATAGTTATTTGCATTTTTCTTGTAGGACTAAGCATAAGCGAGTTATAGAGATGGATATAAATAATATTTAACAAAAATTTGCTTTAAAATAAAATGTTTGAAATACTGAAGTTAAACTAAATTAATTGTGTCTAACACTTTAGTAGAGGAAAAAGAAAAAGACATAAAAGTCACTAAAGGTTTCAGAGTCGTTTTTAGTCGTCATATTAATAACAATAACATTAATAATAATAATACTAATATTACTAAATTTGCTTATATGCAAGCGCTTAATTAAGGCAACAGTTTCTTGCTTATATCTCGAAAACAGTTACTCCTATCAATTTTTATCTTTTTACTAAAATTAAAGCTGATAAAATTTCCTACAAAATAGCTATTTGCATTTTTTATGTAGAACTAACCATAAGCGAGATATAAGTTTGAAAATAATTAATATTTAAAGAAAAAGTGCTTTAACAGAAAATGTCTTGTGATTTAAAATACACTTAATTTAATGGGTTCAATACTTTATTAGAAGAAAAAGGAGGTGACATAAAAGTCACCAAAGTCTTTAGAGTGGTTTTTAGTACTAAATTTGCTTATATGTAAGCCCTTAATTAAGGTAACAGTTTTTTGGTTTCTTGCTTATATCTCGAAAACAGTTACTCCTATCAATTTTTATCTTTTCACTAAAATTAAAGCTGATAAAATTTCCTACAAAATACGTATTTGCATTTTTCATGTAGGACTAACCATAAGCGAGATATAAGTTTGAAAATAATTAATATTTAAAAAAAAAGTGTTTTAACAGAAAATGTCTTAGGATTTAAAATACACTTAATTTTTTGGGTCCAATAGTTTATTAGAAGAAAAAGGAGGTGACATAAAAGTCACTGAAGTCTTCAGAGTCGATTTTAAATGCTGCATTTTCGTCTTCGTCTCAAACATTGAAAACTGAATTACATTTTTGTTCAGTAACAGTTACAGTTTTCTTATTGGTTTTTTGCTTATATCTCGAAAACTGTTACTCCTATCAATTTTTATCTTTATTTCAAAATTAAAGCTAATAAAATTTCCTACAAAATCGTTATTTGCATTTTTCTTGTAGGACCAACCATAAGCGAGTTATTTCAGATTCTTTAATGTTAGGTTTGCTGCTTCTAACAAAGAATCAACGAAAATATTTTGTTTTAATACAAACTGCAATATAAAATGTCTTTATAGGACAAAACATGATGTTTGGCATCTGTTTAATAAAAATTTACTCGTTTGGATGCATACAATCATTCCAAATAAGCTATTCTCGTCGAAACTATAATGTAATTAGTATTTTGTGCTAGAATACAGCGTTTTTGTTAGATTTATTAACAATTTTGTCTATTTTAAGCAATAAAACGAATAGGATTAGCTGCCTTTATCCGAAGTGATACATAAATTGCTCTTTTATGCCAGATTAATACGTTTTTAATCTGTTCGATGTAAGTTTTCTTGTTCAAAGCAAATGATCGTCTAAAATAAGCCGTTTTTGTTTGAACTGATAAACAATTCAGACTGAGACTCAACAAAAATAATTTGTTTTAATCCAAACTGATACTTTTTGACCCTATAAGAGTCCTATAAGAGTCCGAGATACGCCGATCTCATCAAGTCTATAACGTAATTCGTTTTTTTGTGTCAGAATACGACGTTTTCTGTCTGTTTAATATAAGTTTTTAATAATAATAATAATAACAATAACAATAATAATAATAATAATAATAATAATAATAATAATAATAATAATAATAGTAATAATAATAATAATATTAATAATAATAATAATGAAAATAATAATAGTAATAAAAGTAAGCTTAGTTTTCTAAGCAAAAATGAAGCTTATTTTGTGTGTTATATGAGCGTTTTCTCATTTCTATGCAAGAAATCATCTGTGATCTGTGTTTTAAGGCAACAAATTGTCTAAAATTAATAACTCATTTTAAAACTGGTATAAAAACATTTACTATACAAAAGTTATAATCAGTTTTTAATAATAATAAAATTAATAATAATAATAATAATAATAATAATAAAAATAATAGTAATAATAATAATAATAATAATAATAATAATAATAATAATAATAAAAGTAATAGTAACATAAGTAATAATAATAATAATACTTTTAATAAGGAAAAATGGAGCTTATTTTGTGTGTTACATGAGCGTTTTCTCATTTCTATGCAAAAGATCATGTGTGATCTGTGTTTTTAGGCAATCTAACCCATTTTATAGTTTTTAATATTTAACAAAAATTTGCTTTAAAATAAAATGTTTGAAAAACTGAAATTAAACTAAATTAATTGTGTCTAACACTTTAGTAGAGGAAAAAGGAGGAGACATAAAAGTCACTAAAGTCTTAGAGTTGTCTTTAGTCGTCATATTAATAACAATAACATTTATAATAACAATACTAGTAGTACTAAATTTGCTTATATGCAAGCGCTTACTTAAGGTAACAGTTTTTTTGTTTTTTGCTTATATCTCGAAAACAGTTACTCCTAACAATTTTTACTTTTTCACCAAAATTAAAGGTGATAAAATTTCCTACAAAATAGTAACCATAAGCGAGATATAAGTTTGAAAATAATTAATAATTAAAAAAAAGTGTTTTAACAGAAAATGTCTTGTGATTTAAAATACACTTAATTTATTGAGTCCAATACTTTATTAGAAGAAAAAGGAGGTAACATAAAAGTCACTGAAGTCTTCAGAGTCGTTTTTAAATGCTGCATTTTTGTCTTCGTCTCAAAGATAACAATTGATAGGAGTAACTGATTTTGAGATATAAGCAAGAAACTGTTACCTTAATTAACCGCTTGCATATAAGCAAATTTAGTAATATTAGTATTATTATTATTAATGTTATTGTTATTAATATGACGACTAAAAACGACTCTCAAGACTTTGGTGACTTTTATGTCTTCTCTTTTTTCCGCTACTAAAGTGTTAGTCTTAATTAATTTAGTTTAATTTCGGTTTTTCAAACATTTTATTTATTTTTATTTTTATAGGAGTAACTGTTTTCGAGATATAAGCAAAAAACAAAAAAACTGTTACCTTAAGTAAGCGCTTGCATATAAGCAAATTTAGTACTACTAGTATTGTTATTATAAATGTTATTGTTATTAATATGACGACTAAAGACAACTCTAAGACTTTAGTGACTTTTATGTCTCCTCCTTTTTCCTCTACTAAAGTGTTAGGCACAATTAATTTAGTTTAATTTCAGTTTTTCAAACATTTTATTTTAAAGCAAATTTTTGTTAAATATTAAAAACTATAAAATGGGTTAGATTGCCTAAAAACACAGATCACACCCGATCTTTTGCATAGAAATGAGAAAACGCTCATGTAACACACAAAATAAGCTCCATTTTTCCTTATTAAAAGTATTATTATTATTATAACTTATGTGACTATTACTATTATTATTTTTATTACTTTTTTTTAAATATTAATTATTTTCAAACTTATATCTCGCTTATGGTTAGTCCTACATAAAAAATGCAAATAAATATTTTGTAGGAAATTTTATCAGCTTTAATTTTAGTAAAAAGATAACAATTGATAGGAGTAACTGTTTTTGAGATATAAGCAAGAAACTGTTACCTTAATTAACCGCTTGCATATAAGCAAATTTAGTAATATTAGTATTATTATTATTAATGTTATTGTTATTAATATGACGACTAAAAACGACTCTCAAGACTTTGGTGACTTTTATGTCTTCTCTTTTTTCCTCTACTAAAGTGTTAGTCTTAATTAATTTAGTTTAATTTCGGTTTTTCAAACATTTTATTTATTTTTATTTTTATAGGAGTAACTGTTTTCGAGATATAAGCAAAAAACCAATAAGAAAACTGTAACTGTTACTGAACAAAAATGTAATTCAGTTTTCAATGTTTGAGACAAAGACAAAAATGCAGCATTTAAAATCGACTCTGAAGACTTTAGTGACTGTTATGCCTCCTCCTTTTTCTTCTAATAAAGTATTGGACCCATTAAATTAAGTGTATTTTAAATCACAAGACATTTTCTGTTAAAGAACTTTTTTTTTAAATATTAATTATTTTCAAACTTATATCTCGCTTATGGTTAGTCCTACATGAAAAATGCAAATTACTATTTTGTACAAAATTTTATCAGCTTGCTTTAATTTTAGTAAAAATTTAAAAATTGATAGGAGTAACTGTTTTCGAGATATAAGCAAGAAACCAAAAAACTGTTACCTTAATTAAGCGCTTGCATATAAGCAAATTTAGTAATATTAGTATTATTATTATTAATGTTATTGTTATTAATATGACGACTAAAAACGACTCTGAAGACTTTGGTGACTTTTATGTCTTCTCTTTTTACCTCTACTAAAGTGTTAGTCTTAGTTTAGTTTAATTTCGGTTTTTCAAACATTTTATTTTAAAGCAAATTTTTGTTAAAGATTATTTATATCCAATTCTATAACTCGCTTATGGTTGGTCCTACAAAAAAATGCAAATAACTATTTTGTAGGAAATTTTATCAGCTTTAATTTTGAAAAAAAAATAAAAATTGATAGGAGTAACTGTTTTCGAGATATAAGCAAGAAACCAAAAAACTGTTACCTTAATTAAGCATTTGCATCTAAGCAAATTTAGTACTATTAGTATTATTATTATTAATGTTATTGTTATTAATATGACGACTAAAGACGACTCTGAAACATTTAGTGACTTTTATGTCTTCTCCTTTTTCCTCTACTAAAGTGTTAGACACAATTAATTTAGTTTAATTCCGGTTTTTCAAGCATTTTATTTTAAAGCAAATTTTTGTTAAATATTATTTATATCCAACTCTATAACTCGTTTATTCTTGGTCCTACAAGAAAAATGTAAATAACTATTTTGTTGGAAATTTTATCAGCTTTAATTTTGAAAGAAAGATAAAATTTGATAGGAGTAACTGTTTTCGAGATATAAGCAAAAAACCAATAAGAAAACTGTAACTGTTACTGAACAAAAATGTAATTCAGTTTTCAATGTTTGAGACGAAGACAAAAATGCAGCATTTAAAAACGACTCTGAAGACTTCAGTGACTTTTATGTTACCTCCTTTTTCTTCTAATAAAGTATTGGACCCAATAAATTAAGTGTATTTTAAATCACAAGACATTTTCTGTTAAAACACTTTTTTTTAATTATTAATTATTTTCAAACTTATATCTCGCTTATGGTTAGTTCTACATGAAAAATGCAAATAACTATTTTGTAGGAAATTTTATCACCTTTAATTTTGGTGAAAAAGTAAAAATTGTTAGGAGTAACTGTTTTCGAGATATAAGCAAAAAACAAAAAAACTGTTACCTTAAGTAAGCGCTTGCATATAAGCAAATTTAGTACTACTAGTATTGTTATTATAAATGTTATTGTTATTAATATGACGACTAAAGACAACTCTAAGACTTTAGTGACTTTTATGTCTCCTCCTTTTTCCTCTACTAAAGTGTTAGACACAATTAATTTAGTTTAATTTCAGTTTTTCAAACATTTTATTTTAAAGCAAATTTTTGTTAAATATTAAAAACTATAAAATGGGTTAGATTGCCTAAAAACACAGATCACACCCGATCTTTTGCATAGAAATGAGAAAACGCTCATGTAACACACAAAATAAGCTCCATTTTTCCTTATTAAAAGTATTATTATTATTATTACTTATGTGACTATTACTATTATTATTATTATTATTATTATTATTATTATTATTATTATTATTATTATTATTATTATTATTATTATTATTATTATTATTATTATTATTATTATTATTATTATTATTATTATTATTATTATTAATTTTATTATTATTAAAAACTGATTATAACTTTTGTATAGTAAATGTTTTTATACCAGTTTTAAAATGAGATATTAATTTTAGACAATTTGTTGCCTAAAAACACAGATCACAGATGATTTCTTGCATAGAAATGAGAAAACGCTCATATAACACACAAAATAAGCTTCATTTTTGCTTAGAAAACTAAGCTTACTTTTATTACTATTATTATTTTCATTATTATTATTATTAATATTATTATTATTATTACTATTATTATTATTATTACTATTATTATTATTATTATTATTATTATTATTATTATTATTGTTATTATTATTATTATTAAAAACTTATATTAAACAGACAGAAAACGTCGTATTCTGACACAAAAAAACGAATTACGTTATAGACTTGACGAGATCGGCGTATCTCGGACTCTTATAGGACTCTTATAGGGTCAAAAAGTATCAGTTTGGATTAAAACAAATTATTTTTGTTGAGTCTCAGTCTGAATTGTTTATCAGTTCAAACAAAAACGGCTTATTTTAGACGATCTTTTGCTTTGAACAAGAAAACTTACATAGAACAGATTAAAAACGTATTAATCTGGCATAAAAGAGCAATTTATGTATCACTTCGGATAAAGGCAGCTAATCCTATTCGTTTTATTGCTTAAAATAGACAAAATTGTTAATAAATCTAACAAAAACGCTGTATTCTAGCACAAAATACTAATTACATTATAGTTTCGACGACAATAGCTTATTTGGAATGATTCTATGCTTCCAAACGAGTAAATTTTTATTAAACAGATGCCAAACATCATGTTTTGTCCTATAAAGACATTTTATATTGCAGTTTGTATTAAAACAATATTTTCGTTGATTCTTTGTTAGAAGCAGCAAACCTAACATTAAAGAATCTGAAAACTTTGTATTCGGACACAAACCACCGAATTTTGTATCAGTTTAGACAAAAACGGTTGATTTTCGACAATATTTTGCTTTGAACAAGAAAACTTATATCAAACTGACTAAAAACGTCTTATTTTAGCACAAAACAAAAGATTTGCGTTATAGTCTTAACGAGAGCTGTTAATTTCAAACGGTTCTATGCTTTGAAACGAGTAAACTTTCACTGTACAGAGGAAAAACATCTTATTTCGCCTTTTAAAAACGATTCATGCCACAGTTTGGATAAAAACCAATTATTTTCGTTAATTCATTGTTACAAACATGAAACCTTACATCAAAGTAACTGAAAACCTCTTATTCAGGCATAGAAATTCGAATTACGTTTCAGTCTGAACAAAAACTGCTTACTTTAGACGATCCTTTGTTTTGAATACAAAAACTTACATTAAAAAGATTAAAAACGTCTTATTCTGGCTGAAAACTGCAAATTATATATTACTCTAGATAAAAGCAATTTATCCTGATTACTTCTTTACTTAGAATAGAGTAAACTTGTATAAAACTTAATAAAAACTTTAAATTTCGTCTCAAAGAAATAATTTACGTTATAGTTTTGACCAGCACTGTTTATTTCAAACGATTTTATGATTCGAAACTAATGAACTTTTATGGGGCAGATGCAAAACCACATATTACAATATAAAGCGTTGTTTTAAAGCAAATTATTATCTTTTGCAACAAGAAATTTCACGTCAAAGAAACTGAAAACATCGTATCCATGCACAAATATCGAATTACGTATCAGTTTAGGCAAATACAGCTTATTTTAAACGATTCCTTGCTATAAACAAGAAAAATTTTATCAAACATATTGAAAATGTCTTATTCTCGAAAATAAGAGCAAATTATGTATCAGTTTTAACAAAAGCGGATTACTCTGTTTGATTCTATGCTTAGAGTAGAATAAACTACTATAAAACGTAATGAAAACTCTATTTTCAAGCTCAAAAGAACAAATTACGTTATAGTTTTGACAAAAGAAAATTATTTCGGACGACTACATATTTCGAAGTAAGCAAACTTTAATTGAACAAGTGCAAAAGCTAATACTTCGCTTTAAAATAACGATTTATGTGGTAATATGGTATTTTGCATCTGTCCTATAAAAGTTTACTCGTTTCGCTCCATTGAATCATTCGAAATAAATTATTTTGATACAACAACGAAAATAATTTTTTTGTTTAAACTGTAACATGTCGTTTTTATAAAACGAACTAAGACGTTTGGCATCTGTTTAGTGAAAGTTTTCTCGTTTGGGGGCATAAAATCGTTTGAAATTAACAGTTCTGGTCAAAACTATAACGTAAATTATTTCTTTGAGACGAAATTTAAAGTTTTCATTAAGTTTTATACAAGTTTGCTCTATTCTAAGCAAAGGAGTAATCAGGATAAACTGCTTTTATCCAAAGTAATACATAATTTGCAGTTTTGAGCCAGAATAAGACGTTTTTAATCTTTTTAATGTAAGTTTTCGTGTTCAAAAGAAAGAATCGTCTAAAATAAGCAATTTGTGTCCAGACTGAAACGTAATTTGATTTTCTGGGCCTGAATAAGAGGTTTTCAGTTTCTTTGATGTAAGGTTTCTTGTTTGTAACAATGAATAAACGAAAATCATTGGTTTTAATCCAAACTGTGACATAAATCGTTTTTTAAAGGCGAAATCAGACGTTTTGCCTCTGTTCAGTGAAAGTATACTGGTTTCAAAGCATAGAATCGTTTGAAATTAACAGTTCTCGTCAAGACTATAACGCAAATCTTTAAAGTGACACAAAGAAATAATTTACGTAATAGTTTTGACCAGAACTGTTAATTTCAAACGATTTTATGCCCCCAAACGAGAAAACTTTCACTAAGCAGATGCCAAACGTCTTAGTTCGTTTTATAAAAGCGACTTATGTTACAGTTTAAACAAAAACAAATTATTTGTGTTGTTGTTGTGTCAAAATAATTTATTTCTAATGATTCAATGGAGCGAAACGGGTAAACTTTTATAGGACAGATGCAAAATACCATATTACCACATAAATCATTATTTTAAAGCAAAGTATTAGCTTTTGCACATGTTCAATTAAAGTTTGCTTACTTCGAAGTATGTAATCGTCCGAAATATTTTTTTTGTCAAAACTATAACGTAATTTGTTCTTTTGAGCTTGAATATAGAGTTTTCATTACGTTTTATAGTAGTTTACTCTACTCTAAGCATAGAATCAAACAGAGTAATCCGCTTTTGTTAAAACTGATACATAATTTGCTCTTATTTTCGAGAATAAGACGTTTTCAATATGCTTGATAAAATTTTTCTTGTTTATAGCAAGGAATCGTTTAAAATAAGCTGTATTTGCCTAAACTGATACGTAATTAGATATTTATGTATGGATACGAAGTTTTCAGTTTCTTTGACGTGAAATTTCTTGTTGCAAAAGGTAATACTTTGCTTTAAAACAACGCTTTATATGGTAATATGTGGTTTTGCATCTGCCCCATAAAAGTTCATTAGTTTCGAATCATAATTTCGTTTGAAATAAACAGTGCTGGTCAAAACTATAACGTAAATTATTTCTTTGAGACGAAATTTAAAGTTTTCATTAAGTTTTATACAAGTTTACTCTATTCTAAGTAAAGGAGTAATCAGGATAAATTGCTTTTATCTAGAGTAATATATAATTTGCAGTTTTCAGCCAGAATAAGACGTTTTTAATCTTTTTAATGTAAGTTTTCGTGTTCAAAACAAAGGATCGTCTAAAATAAGCAGTTTTTGTCCAGACTGAAACGTAATTCGAATTTCTGTGCCTAAATAAGGGGTTTTCAGTTTCTTTGATGTAAGGTTTCTTGTTTGTAACAATGAATTAACAAAAATAATTGGTTTTTATCCAAACTGTGGCATGAATCAGCTTTAAGACTATAACGCAAATCTTTTGTTTTGTGCTAAAATAAGACGTTTTTAATCAGTTTGATATAAGCTTTCTTGTTCAAAGCAAAATATTGTCGAAAATCAACCGTTTTTGTCTAAACTGAAACAAAATTCGGTGGTTTGTGTCCGAATACAAAGTTTTCAGATTCTTTAATGTTAGGTTTGCTGCTTCTAACAAAGAATCAACGAAAATATTTTGTTTTAATACAAACTGCAATATAAAATGTCTTTATAGGACAAAACATGATGTTTGGCATCTGTTTATTAAAAATTTACTCGTTTGGAAGCATAGAATCATTCCAAATAAGCTATTCTCGTCGAAACTATAATGTAATTAGTATTTTGTGCTAGAATACAGCGTTTTTGTTAGATTTATTAACAATTTTGTCTATTTTAAGCAATGAAACGAATAGGATTAGCTGCCTTTATCCAAAGTGATACATAAATTGCTCTTTTATGCCAGATTAATACGTTTTTAGTCTGTTCGATGTAAGTTTTCTTGTTCAAAGCAAAAGATCGTCTAAAGTAAGCCGTTTTTGTTTGAACTGATGAACAATTCAGACTGAGAGTCAACAAAAATAATTTGTTTTAATCCAAACTGATAATTTTTGACCCTATAAGAGTCCTATAAGAGTCCGAGATACGCCGTTCTCGTCAAGTCTATAACGTAATTCGTTTTTTTGTGTCAGAATACGACGTTTTCTGTCTGTTTAATATAAGTTTTTAATAATAATAATAATAATAACAATAATAATAATAATAATAATAATAATAATAACGATAATAATAATAATAATAATAATAATAATAATAATAATAATAATAATAATAATAATAATAAAAATAATAGAAATAAAAGTAAGCTTAGTTTTCTAAGCAAAAATGAAGCTTATTTTGTGTGTTATATGAGCGCTTTCTCATTTCTATGCAAGAAATCATCTGTGATCTGTATTTTTAGGCAAGAAATTGTCTAAAATTAATAACTCATTTTAAAACTGGTATAAAAACATTTACTATACAAAAGTTAATAATAATAATAATAATAATAATAATAATAATAATAATAATAATAATAATAATAATAATAATAATAATAGTAATAGTAATAATAATAATAATAATAATAATAATAATAGTAATAAAAGAAATAAAAATGATAATAATAATAATAATAATAATAATAATAATAATGATAATAATACTTATAATAATGAATTTCTTTCTAAATTAAAGCTTAGTTTTTCTAAGCAAAAATGATGCTTATTTTGTGTGTTATATGAGCGTTTTCTCATTTCTATGCAAGAGATCATCTGTGATCTGTGTTTTTAGGCAAGAAATTGAATAAAATTAATAACTCATTTTAAAACTGGTATAAAAACATTTACTATACAAAAGTTAATAATAATAATAATAATAATAATAATAATAATAATAATAATAGTAATAAAAGAAATAATAATAATAATAATAATAATAATGATAATAATACTTATAATAATGAATTTCTTTCTAAATTAAAGCTTAGTTTTTCTAAGCAAAAATGATGCTTATTTTGTGTTATATGAGCGTTTTCTCATTTCTATGCAAGAGATCATCTGTGATCTGTGTTTTTAGGCAAGAAATTGAATAAAATTAATAACTCATTTTAAAACTGGTATAAAAACATTTACTATACAAAAGTAATAATAATAATAATAATAATAATAATAATAATAATAATAATAATAATAATAATAATAATAATAATAATAATAATAATAATAATAATAATAATAATAATAATAATAATAATAATAATAATAATAATAATAATAATAATAATAATAATAATAATAATAATAGTAATAATAATAATAATAATAGTAATAATGATAATAATACTTATAATAATGAATTTCTTTCTAAATTAAAGCTTAGTTTTTCTAAGCAAAAATGATGCTTATTTTGTGTGTTATATGAGCGCTTTCTCATTTCTATGCAAGAAATCATCTGTGATCTGTATTTTTAGGCAAAAAATTGTCTAAAATTAATAACTCATTTTAAAACTGGTATAAAAACATTTACTATACAAAAGTTAATAATAATAATAATAACAATAATAATAATAATAATAATAATAATAATAATAATAATAGTAATAAAAGAAACAATAATAATAATAATAATAATAATAATAATAATAATAATAATAATAATAATGATAATACTTATAATAATAAATTTCTTTCTAAATTAAAGCTTAGTTTTTCTAAGCAAAAATGATGCTTATTTTGTGTTATCTGAGCGTTTTCTCATTTCTATGCAAGAGATCATCTGTGATCTGTGTTTTTAGGCAAGAAATTGTCTAAAATTAATAACTCATTTTAAAACTGGTATAAAAACATTTACTATACAAAAGTTATAATCGGTCTTTAATAATAATATTAATAATAATAATAATAATAATAATAATAATAATAATAATAATAATAATAATAGTAATAATAATAATAAAAATAATAGTAATAATAATAATAATAATAAAAATAAAAATAATAGTAGTAGTAAAAGTAAGCTTAGTTTTCTAAGCCAAAATGAAGCTTATTTTGTGTTATATGAGCGTTTTCTCATTTCTATGCAAAAGATCATGTGTGATCTGTGTTTTAAGTTGTGTCAGAATACGACGTTTTCTGTCTGTTTAATATAAGTTTTTAATAATAATAATAATAATAATAATAATAATAATAATAATAATAATAATAATAATAATAATAATAATAATAATAATAATAGTAATAGTAACAAAAGTAATAATAATAATAATACTTTTAAAAAGGAAAAATGGAGCTTATTTTGTGTGTTACATGAGCGTTTTCTCATTTTTATGCAAAAGATCATGTGTGATCTGTGTTTTTAGGCAATCTAAGCCATTTTATAGTTTTTAATATTTAACAAAAATTTGCTTTAAAATAAAATGTTTGAAAAACCGAAATTAAACTAAATTAATTGTGTCTAACACTTTAGTAGAGGAAAAAGGAGGAGACATAAAAGTCACTAAAGTCTTAAAGTTGTCTTTAGTCGTCATATTAATAACAATAACATTTATAATAACAATACTAGTAGTACTAAATTTGCTTATATGCAAGCGCTTAATTAAGGTAACAGTTTTTTTGTTTTTTGCCTATATCTCGAAAACAGTTACTCCTATCAATTTTTACTTTTTCACCAAAATTAAAGGTGATAAAATTTCCTAAAAAATAGTTATTTGCATTTTTCATGTAGAACTAACCATAAGCGAGATATAAGTTTGAAAATAATTATTAATTAAAAAAAGTGTTTTAACAGAAAATGTCTTGTGATTTAAAATACACTTAATTTGTTGGGTCCAATACTTTATTAGAAGAAAAAGGAGGTGACATAAAAGTCACTGAAGTCTTCAGAGTCGTTTTTAAATGCTGCATTTTTGACTTCGTCTCAAACATTGAAAACTGAATTACATTTTTGTTCAGTAACAGTTACAGTTTTCTTATTGGTTTTTTGCTTATATCTCGAAAACAGTTACTCCTATCAAATTTTATCTTTCTTTCAAAATTAAAGCTGATAAAATTTCCAACAAAATAGTTATTTACATTTTTCTTGTAGGACCAAGCATAAACGAGTTATAGAGTTGGATATAAATAATATTTAACAAAAATTTGCTTTAAAATAAAATGCTTGAAAAACCGGAATTAAACTAAATTAATTGTGTCTAACACTTTAGTAGAGGAAAAAGGAGAAGACATAAAAGTCACTAAATGTTTCAGAGTCGTCTTTAGTCGTCATATTAATAACAATAACATTAATAATAATAATACTAATAGTACTAAATTTGCTTATATGCAAACGCTTAATTAAGGTAACAGTGTTTTGGTTTCTTGCTTATATCTCGAAAACAGTTACTCCTATCAATTTTTATCTTTTTACTAAAATTCAAGCTGATAAAATTTCCTACAAAATAGTTTTTTGCATTTTTCATGTAGGACTAACCATAAGCGAGATATATGATTGAAAATAATTAATATTTAAAAAAAAAGTGCTTTAACAGAAAATGTCTTGTGATTTAAAATACACTTAATTTATTGGGTCCAATACTTTATTAGAAGAAAAAGGAAGTGACATAAAAGTCACTGAAGTCTTCAGAGTCGTTTTTAAATGCTGCAGTTTCGTCTTCGTCTCAAACATTGAAAACTGAATTACATTTTTGTTCAGTAACAGTCACAGTTTTCTTATTGGTTTTTTGCTTATATCTCGAAAACAGTTACTCCTATCAATTTTTATCTTTCTGTCAAAATTAAAGCTGATAACATTTCCTACAAAATAGTTATTTGCATTTTTCTTGTAGGACCAACCATAAGCGAGTTATAAAGTTGGATATAAATAATATTTAACAAAAACTTGCTTAAAAATAAAATGTTTGAAATACTGAAATTAAACTAAATTAATTGTGTCTAACACTTTAGTAGAGAAAAAAGAAAAAGACATAAAAGTCACCAAAGTCTTCAGAATCGTTTTTAGTCGTCATATTAATAACAATAACATTAATAATAATAATACTAATAGTACTAAATCTGCTTATATGCAAGCGCTTTATTAAGGTAACAGTTTTTTGGTTTCTTGCTTATATCTCGAAAACAGTTACTCCTATGAATTTTTGTCTTTCTTTCAAAATTAAAGCTGATAAAATATTCTACAAAATAGTTATTTGCATTTTTCTTGTAGGACCAACCATAAGCGAGTTATAGAGTTGGATATAAATAATATTTAACAAAAATTTGCTTTAAAATAAAATGTTTGAAAAACTGAAATTAAACTAATTTAACTGTGTCTAACACTTTAGTAGAGAAAAAAGGAAAAGACATAAAAGTCACTAAAGGTTTCAGAGTTGTCTTTAGTTGTCATATTAATAACAATAACATTAATAATAATAATACTAATAGTACTAAATTTGCTTATATGCAAACGCTTAATTAAGGTAACAGTGTTTTGGTTTCTTGCTTATATCTCGAAAACAGTTACTCCTATCAATTTTTATCTTTTTACTAAAATTCAAGCTGATAAAATTTCCTAAAAAATAGTTATTTGCATTTTTCATGTAGGACTAACCATAAGCGAGATATATGATTGAAAATAATTAATATTTTAAAAAAAGTGCTTTAACAGAGAATGTCTTGTGATTTAAAATACACTTAATTTATTGGGTCCAATACTTTATTAGAAGAAAAAGGAAGTGACATAAAAGTCACTGAAGTCTTCAGAGTCGTTTTTAAATGCTGCAGTTTCGTCTTCGTCTCAAACATTGAAAACCGAATTACATTTTTGTTCAGTAACAGTCACAGTTTTCTTATTGGTTTTTTGCTTATATCTCGAAAACAGTTACTCCTATCAATTTTTATCTTTTTTTCAAATTTAAAGCTGATAAAATTTCCTACAAAATAATTATTTGCATTTTTCTTGTAGGACCAACCATAAGCGAGTTATAGAGTTGGATATAAATAATATATAACAAAAATTTGCTTTAAAATAAAATGTTTGAAAAACTGAAATTAAACTAATTTAACTGTGTCTAACACTTTAGTAGAGGAAAAAGGAAAAGACATAAAAGTCACTAAAGGTTTCGGAGTTGTCTTTAGTTGTCATATTAATAACAATAACATTAATAATAATAATACTAATAGTACTAAATTTGCTTATATGCAAACGCTCAATTAAGGTAACAGTGTTTTGGTTTCTTGCTTATATCTCGAAAACAGTTACTCCTATCAAATTTTATCTTTTTACTAAAATTCAAGCTGATAAAATTTCCTACAAAATAGTTATTTGCATTTTTCATGTAGGACTAACCATAAGCGAGATATAAGTTTGAAAATAATTAATATTTAAAAAAAAGTGCTTTAACAGAAAATGTCTTGTGATTTAAAATACACTTAATTTATTAGGTCCAATACTTTATTAGAAGAAAAAGGGGGTGACATATAAGTCACTGAAGTCTTCAGAGTCGATTGTAAATGCTGCATTTTCGTCTTCGTCTCAAACATTGAAAACTGAATTACATTTTTGTTCTGAAACGGTAACAGTTTTCACTTTGGTTTTTTGCTTATATCTCGAAAACAATTACTCCTATCAGTTTTTATTTTTTTTTCAAAATAAAGCTGATAAAATTTTCTACAAAATAGTTATTTGCATTTTTCTTGTAGGACCAACCATAAGCGAGTTATAAAGTTGGATATAAATAATATTTAACAAAAACTTGCTTAAAAATAAAATGTTTGAAATACTGAAATTAAACTAAATTAATTGTGTCTAACACTTTAGTAGAGAAAAAAGAAAAAGACATAAAAGTCACCAAAGTCTTCAAAATCGTTTTTAGTCGTCATATTAATAACAATAACATTAATAATAATAATACTAATAGTACTAAATCTGCTTATATGCAAGCGCTTTATTAAGGTAACAGTTTTTTGGTTTCTTGCTTATATCTCGAAAACAGTTACTCCTATGAATTTTTGTCTTTCTTTCAAAATTAAAGCTGATAAAATATTCTACAAAATAGTTATTTGCATTTTTCTTGTAGGACCAACCATAAGCGAGTTATAGAGTTGGATATAAATAATATATAACAAAAATTTGCTTTAAAATAAAATGTTTGAAAAACTGAAATTAAACTAATTTAACTGTGTCTAACACTTTAGTAGAGGAAAAAGGAAAAGACATAAAAGTCACTAAAGGTTTCGGAGTTGTCTTTAGTTGTCATATTAATAACAATAACATTAATAATAATAATACTAATAGTACTAAATTTGCTTATATGCAAACGCTCAATTAAGGTAACAGTGTTTTGGTTTCTTGCTCATATCTCGAAAACAGTTACTCCTATCAATTTTTATCTTTTTACTAAAATTCAAGCTGATAAAATTTCCTAAAAAATAGTTATTTGCATTTTTCATGTAGGACTAACCATAAGCGAGATATATGATTGAAAATAATTAATATTTTAAAAAAAGTGCTTTAACAGAGAATGTCTTGTGATTTAAAATACACTTAATTTATTGGGTCCAATACTTTATTAGAAGAAAAAGGAAGTGACATAAAAGTCACTGAAGTCTTCAGAGTCGTTTTTAAATGCTGCAGTTTCGTCTTCGTCTCAAACATTGAAAACCGAATTACATTTTTGTTCAGTAACAGTCACAGTTTTCTTATTGGTTTTTTGCTTATATCTCGAAAACAGTTACTCCTATCAATTTTTATCTTTTTTTCAAATTTAAAGCTGATAAAATTTCCTACAAAATAATTATTTGCATTTTTCTTGTAGGACCAACCATAAGCGAGTTATAGAGTTGGATATAAATAATATATAACAAAAATTTGCTTTAAAATAAAATGTTTGAAAAACTGAAATTAAACTAATTTAACTGTGTCTAACACTTTAGTAGAGGAAAAAGGAAAAGACATAAAAGTCACTAAAGGTTTCGGAGTTGTCTTTAGTTGTCATATTAATAACAATAACATTAATAATAATAATACTAATAGTACTAAATTTGCTTATATGCAAACGCTCAATTAAGGTAACAGTGTTTTGGTTTCTTGCTTATATCTCGAAAACAGTTACTCCTATCAAATTTTATCTTTTTACTAAAATTCAAGCTGATAAAATTTCCTACAAAATAGTTATTTGCATTTTTCATGTAGGACTAACCATAAGCGAGATATAAGTTTGAAAATAATTAATATTTAAAAAAAAGTGCTTTAACAGAAAATGTCTTGTGATTTAAAATACACTTAATTTATTAGGTCCAATACTTTATTAGAAGAAAAAGGGGGTGACATATAAGTCACTGAAGTCTTCAGAGTCGATTGTAAATGCTGCATTTTCGTCTTCGTCTCAAACATTGAAAACTGAATTACATTTTTGTTCTGAAACGGTAACAGTTTTCACTTTGGTTTTTTGCTTATATCTCGAAAACAATTACTCCTATCAGTTTTTATTTTTTTTTCAAAATAAAGCTGATAAAATTTTCTACAAAATAGTTATTTGCATTTTTCTTGTAGGACCAACCATAAGCGAGTTATAAAGTTGGATATAAATAATATTTAACAAAAACTTGCTTAAAAATAAAATGTTTGAAATACTGAAATTAAACTAAATTAATTGTGTCTAACACTTTAGTAGAGAAAAAAGAAAAAGACATAAAAGTCACCAAAGTCTTCAAAATCGTTTTTAGTCGTCATATTAATAACAATAACATTAATAATAATAATACTAATAGTACTAAATCTGCTTATATGCAAGCGCTTTATTAAGGTAACAGTTTTTTGGTTTCTTGCTTATATCTCGAAAACAGTTACTCCTATGAATTTTTGTCTTTCTTTCAAAATTAAAGCTGATAAAATATTCTACAAAATAGTTATTTGCATTTTTCTTGTAGGACCAACCATAAGCGAGTTATAGAGTTGGATATAAATAATATATAACAAAAATTTGCTTTAAAATAAAATGTTTGAAAAACTGAAATTAAACTAATTTAACTGTGTCTAACACTTTAGTAGAGGAAAAAGGAAAAGACATAAAAGTCACTAAAGGTTTCGGAGTTGTCTTTAGTTGTCATATTAATAACAATAACATTAATAATAATAATACTAATAGTACTAAATTTGCTTATATGCAAACGCTCAATTAAGGTAACAGTGTTTTGGTTTCTTGCTCATATCTCGAAAACAGTTACTCCTATCAACTTTTATCTTTTTACTAAAATTCAAGCTGATAAAATTTCCTACAAAATAATTATTTGCATTTTTTATGTAGGACTAACCATAAGGGAGATATAAGATTGAAAATAATTAATATTTAAAAAAGAAGTGCTTTAACAGAAAATGTCTTGTGATTTAAAATACACTTAATTTATTAGGTCCAATACTTTATTAGAAAAAAAGGGGGTGACATATAAGTCACTGAAGTCTTCAGAGTCGATTTTAAATGCTGCATTTTCGTCTTCGTCTCAAACATTGAAAACTGAATTACATTTTTGTCCTGAAACGGTAACAGTTTTTACTTTGGTTTTTTGCTTATATCTCGAAAACAGTTACTCCTATCAATTTTTATCTTTCTTTCAAAATTAAAGCTGATAACATTTCCTACAAAATAGTAATTTGCATTTTTCTTGTAGGACCAACCATAAGCGAGTTATAAAGTTGGATATAAATAATATTTAACAAAAACTTGCTTAAAAATAAAATGTTTGAAATACTGAAATTAAACTAAATTAATTGTGTCTAACACTTTAGTAGAGAAAAAAGAAAAGGACATAAAAGTCACCAAAGTCTTCAGAATCGTTTTTAGTCGTCATATTAATAACAATAACATTAATAATAATAATACTAATAGTACTAAATCTGCTTATATGCAAGCGCTTTATTAAGGTAACAGTTTTTTGGTTTCTTGCTTATATCTCGAAAACAGTTACTCCTATGAATTTTTGTCTTTCTTTCAAAATTAAAGCTGATAAAATATTCTACAGATTAGTTATTTGCATTTTTCTTGTAGGACCAACCATAAGCGAGTTATAGAGTTGGATATAAATAATATTTAACAAAAATTTGCTTTAAAATAAAATGTTTGAAAAACTGAAATTAAACTAATTTAACTGTGTCTAACACTTTAGTAGAGAAAAAAGGAAAAGACATAAAAGTCACCAAAGTCTTCAGAATCGTTTTTAGTCGTCATATTAATAACAATAACATTAATAATAATAATACTAATAGTACTAAATTTGCTTACATGCAAACGCTTAATTCAGGTAACAATTTTTTGGTTTCTTGCTTATATCTCGAAAACAGTTACTCCTATCAATTTTTATCTTTTTACTAAAATTCAAGCTGATAAAATTTCCTACAAAATAGTTATTTGCATTTTTTATGTAGGACTAACCATAAGCGAGATATAAGATTGAAAATAATTAATATTTAAAAAAGAAGTGCTTTAACAGAAAATGTCTTGTGATTTAAAATACACTTAATTTATTAGGTCCAATACTTTATTAGAAAAAAAAGGGGGTGACATATAAGTCACTGAAGTCTTCAGAGTCGATTTTAAATGCTGCATTTTCGTCTTCGTCTCAAACATTGAAAACTGAATTACATTTTTGTTCTGAAACGGTAACAGTTTTTACTTTGGTTTTTTGCTTATATCTCGAAAACAGTTACTCCTATCAATTTTTATCTTTCTTTCAAAATTAAAGCTGATAACATTTCCTACAAAATAGTTATTTGCATTTTTCTTGTAGGACCAACCATAAGCGAGTTATAAAGTTGGATATAAATAATATTTAACAAAAACTTGCTTAAAAATAAAATGTTTGAAATACTGAAATTAAACTAAATTAATTGTGTCTAACACTTTAGTAGAGAAAAAAGAAAAAAAAATAAAAGTCACCAAAGTCTTCAGAATCGTTTTTAGTCGTCATATTAATAACAATAACATTAATAATAATAATACTAACAGTACTAAATCTGCTTATATGCAAGCGCTTTATTAAGGTAACAGTTTTTTGGTTTCTTGCTTATATCTCGAAAACAGTTACTCCTATCAATTTTTACTTTTTCACCAAAATTAAAGGTGATAAAATTTCCTACAAAATAGTTATTTGCATTTTTCATGTAGAACTAACCTTAAGCGAGATATAAGTTTGAAAATAATTATTAATTAAAAAAAAGTGTTTTAACAGAAAATGTCTTGTGATTTAAAATACACTTAATTTGTTGGGTCCAATACTTTATTAGAAGAAAAAGGAGGTGACATAAAAGTCACTGAAGTCTTCAGAGTCGTTTTTAAATGCTGCATTTTTGACTTCGTCTCAAACATTGAAAACTGAATTACATATTTGTTCAGTAACAGTTACAGTTTTCTTATTGGTTTTTTGCTTATATCTCGAAAACAGTTACTCCTATCAAATTTTATCTTTTTTTCAAAATTAAAGCTGATAAAATTTCCAACAAAATAGTTATTTACATTTTTCTTGTAAGACCAAGCATAAACGAGTTATAGAGTTGGATATAAATAATATTTAACAAAAATTTGCTTTAAAATAAAATGCTTGAAAAACCGGAATTAAACTAAATTAATTGTGTCTAACACTTTAGTAGAGGAAAAAGGAGAAGACATGAAAGTCACTAAATGTTTCAGAGTCGTCTTTAGTCGTCATATTAATAACAATAACATTAATAATAATAATACTAATAGTACTAAATTTGCTTATATGCAAACGCTTAATTAACGTAACATTTTTTTGGTTTCTTGCTTATATCTCGAAAACAGTTACTCCTATCAATTTTTATCTTTTTTTCAAAATTAAAGTTAATAAAATTTCCTACAAAATAGTTATTTGCATTTTTTTGTAGGACCAACCATAAGCGAGTTATAGAGTTGGATATAAATAATATTTAACAAAAATTTGCTTTAAAATAAAATGTTTGAAAAACCGAAATTAAACTAAATTAATTGAGTCTAACACTTTAGTAGAGGAAAAAGAAAAAGACATAAAAGTCACTAAAGATTTCAGAGTTGTCTTTAGTTGTCATATTAATAACAATAACATTAATAATAATAATACTAATAGTACTAAATTTGCTTATATGCAAACGCTTAATTAAGGTAACAGTGTTTTGGTTTCTTGCTTATATCTCGAAAATAGTTACTCCTATCAATTTTTATCTTTTTACTAAAATTCAAGCTGATAAAATTTCCTACAAAATAGTTATTTGCATTTTTCATGTAGGACTAACCATAAGCGAGATATATGATTGAAAATAATTAATATTTAAAAAAAAAGTGCTTTAACAGAAAATGTCTTGTGATTTAAAATACACTTAATTTATTGGGTCCAATACTTTATTAGAAGAAAAAGGAAGTGACATAAAAATCACTGAAGTCTTCAGAGTCGTTTTTAAATGCTGCAGTTTCGTCTTCGTCTCAAACATTGAAAACTGAATTACATTTTTGTTCAGTAACAGTCACAGTTTTCTTATTGGTTTTTTGCTTATATCTCGAAAACAGTTACTTCTATCAATTTTTATCTTTTTGTCAAAATTAAAGCTGATAAAATTTCCTACAAAATAGTTATTTGCATTTTTCTTGTAGGACCAACCATAAGCGAGTTATAGAGTTGGATATAAATAATATTTAACAAAAATTTGCTTTAAAATAAAATGTTTGAAAAACTGAAATTAAACTAATTTAATTGTGTCTAACACTTTAGTAGAGGAAAAAGAAGAAGACATAAAAGTCACTAAAGGTTTCAAAGTTGTCTTTAATCGTCATATTAATAACAATAACATTAATAATAATAATACTAATAGTACTAAATTTGTTTATATGCAAACGCTTAATTAAGGTAACAGTGTTTTGGTTTCTTGCTCATATCTCGAAAACAGTTACTCCTATCAATTTTTATCTTTTCACTAAAATTCAAGCTGATAAAATTTCCTACAAAATAGTTATTTGCATTTTTTATGTAGGACTAACCATAAGCGAGATATAAGATTGAAAATAATTAATATTTAAAAAAGAAGTGCTTTAACAGAAAATGTCTTGTGATTTAAAATACACTTAATTTATTAGGTCCAATACTTTATTAAAAAAAAAAAAGGGGGTGACATATAAGTCACTGAAGTCTTCAGAGTCGATTTTAAATGCTGCATTTTCGTCTTCGTCTCAAACATTGAAAACTGATTTACATTTTTGTTCTGAAACGGTAACAGTTTTTACTTTGGTTTTTTGCTTATATCTCGAAAACAGTTACTCCTATCAATTTTTATCTTTCTTTCAAAATTAAAGCTGATAAAATTTCCTACAAAATAGTTATTTGCATTTTTCTTGTAGGACCAACCATAAGCGAGTTATAGAGTTGGATATAAATAATATTTAACAAAAATTTGCTTTAAAATAAAATGTTTGAAAAACTGAAATTAAACTAATTTAATTGTGTCTAACACTTTAGTAGAGGAAAAAGGAAAAGACATAAAAGTCACTAAAGGTTTCAGAGTTGTCTTTAGTTGTCATATTAATAACAATAACATTAATAATAATAATACTAATAGTACTAAATTTGCTTATATGCAAACGCTTAATTAAGGTAACAGTGTTTTGGTTTCTTGCTTATATCTCGAAAACAGTTACTCCTATCAATTTTTATCTTTTTACTAAAATTCAAGCTGATAAAATTTCCTACAAAATAGTTATTTGCATTTTTCATGTAGGACTAACCATAAGCGAGATATAAGTTTGAAAATAATTAATATTTAAAAAAAAAGTGCTTTAACAGAAAATGTCTTGTGATTTAAAATACAATAAAAACATTTACTATACAAAAGTTATAATCGGTTTTTAATAATAATAATAATAATAATAATAATAATAATAATAATAATAATAATAATAATAATAATAATAATAATAATAATAATAATAATAATAATAATAATAATAATAATAATAATAATAATAATAATAATAATAATAATAATACTTATAATAATGAATTTCTTTCTAAATTAAAGCTTAGTTTTTCTAAGGAAAAATGAAGCTTATTTTGTGTTATCTGAGCGTTTTCTCATTTCTATGCAAGAGATTATCTGTGATCTGTTTTTAGGCAAGAAATTGTCTAAAATTAAAAACTCATTTTAAAACTGGTATAAAAACATTTACTATACAAAAGTTATAGTCGGTTTTTAATAATAATAATATTAATAATTATTTTAATATTAATTTAGTTTAATTTCGGTTTTTCAAACATTTTATTTTAAAGCAAATTTTTGTTAAAGATTATTTATATCCAACTCTATAACTCGCTTATGGTTGGTCCTACAAAAAAATGCAAATAACTATTTTGTAGGAAATTTTATCAGCTTTAATTTTGAAAAAAAAATAAAAATTGATAGGAGTAACTGTTTTCGAGATATAAGCAAGAAACCAAAAAACTGTTACCTTAATTAAACGTTTGCATATAATCAAATTTAGTACTATTAGTATTATTATTATAAATGTTATTGTTATTAATATGACGACTAAAGACGACTCTGAAACATTTAGTGACTTTTATGTCTTCTCCTTTTTCCTCTACTAAAGTGTTAGACACAATTAATTTAGTTTAATTCCGGTTTTTCAAGCATTTTATTTTAAAGCAAATTTTTGTTAAATATTATTTATATCCAACTCTATAACTCGCTTATGGTTGGTCCTGCAAGAAAAATGCAAATAACGATTTTGTTGGAAATTTTATCAGCTTTAATTTTGAAAGAAAGATAAAAATTGATAGGAGTAACAGTTTTCGAGATATAAGCAAAAAACCAATAAGAAAACTGTAACTGTTACTGAACAAAAATGTAATTCAGTTTTCAATGTTTGAGACGAAGACAAAAATGCAGCATTTAAAATCGACTCTGAAGACTTCAGTGACTTTTATGTCACCTCCTTTTTCTTCTAATAAAGTATTAGACCCAATAAATTAAGTGTATTTTAAATCCCAAGACATTTTCTGTTAAAACACTTTTTTTCAAATATTAATTATTTTCAAACTTATATCTCGCTTATGGTTAGTCCTACATGAAAAATGCAAATTACTATTTTGTAGGAAATTTTATCAGCTTTAATTTTAGTAGAAAGATAAAAATTGATAGGAGTAACTGTTTTCGAGATATAAGCAAGAAACCAAAAAACTGTTACGTTAATTAAGCGCTTGCATATAAGCAAATTTAGTACTAAAAACAACTCTGAAGACTTTGGTGACTTTATGTCTTCTTTTTTCTCTACTAAAGTGTTAGACCCAATTAATTTAGTTTAATATCGGTTTTTCAAACATTTAATTTTAAAGCAAATTTTTGTTAAAGATTATTTATATCCAACTCTATAACTCGCTTATGGTTGGTCCTACAAGAAAAATGCTAATAACGATTTTGTAGGAAATTTTATCAGCTTTAATTTTGAAAGAAAGATAAAAATTGATAGGAGTAACAGTTTTTGAGATATAAGCAAAAAACCAATAAGAAAACTGTAACTGTTACTGAACAAAAATGTAATTCAGTTTTCAATGTTTGAGACGAAGACGAAAATGCAGCATTTAAAATCGACTCTGAAGACTTCAGTGACTTTTATGTCACCTCCTTTTTCTTCTAATAAAGTATTGGACCCAATAAATTAAGTGTATTTTAAATCACAAGACATTTTCTGTTAAAGCACTTTTTTTTAAATATTAGTTATTTTCAAACTTATATCTCGCTTATGGTTAGTCCTACATGAAAAATGCAAATTACTATTTTGTAGAAAATTTTATCAGCTTTAATTTTAGTAAAAAGATAAAAATTGATAAGAGTAACTGTTTTCGAGATATAAGCAAGAAACCAAAAAACTGTTAACTTAATTAAGCGTTTGCATATAAGCAAATTTAGTACTATTAGTATTATTATTATTAATGTTATTGTTATTAAAAATGACGATTAAAGACGACTCTGAAACCTTTAGTGACTTTTATGTCTTCTTCTTTTTCTTCTACTAAAATGTTAGACACAATTAATGTAGTTTAATTTCAGTATTTCAAACATTTTATTTTAAAGCAAATTTTTGTTAAATATTATTTATATCCATCTCTATAACTCGCTTATGCTTGGTCCTACAAGAAAAATGCAAATAACTATTTTGTAGGAAATTTTATCAGCTTTAATTTTAGTAAAAAGATAAAAATTGATAGGAGTAACTTTTTTCGAGATATAAGCAAGAAACCAAAAAACTGTTACCTTAATAAAGCGCTTGCATATAAGCAAATTTAGTACCATTAGTATTATTATTATTAATGTTATTGTTATTAAAATGACGACTAAAAACGACTCTGAAGACTTTGGTGACTTTTATGTCTTCTCCTTTTTCCTATACTAAAGTGTTAGACTCAATTAATTTAGTTTAATTTCGGTTTTTCAAACATTTTATTTTAAAGCAAATTTTTGTTGAAGATTATTTATATCCAACTCTATAACTCGCTTATTGTTGGTCGTACAAAAGAAATGCAAATAACTATTTTGTAGGAAATTTTATCAGCTTTAATTTTAGTAAAAAGATAAAAATTGATAGGAGTAACTGTTTTCGAGATATAAGCAAGAAACCAAAACACTGTTACCTTAATTAAGCGTTTGCATATAAGCAAATTTAGTACTATTAGTATTATTATTAATGTTATTGTTATTAATATGACGACTAAAGACGACTCTGAAACCTTTAGTGACTTTTATGTCTTTTTCTTTTTCCTCTACTAAAGTGTTAGACACAATTAATTTAGTATAATTTCAGTATTTCAAACATTTTATTTTAAAGCAAATTTTTGTTAAATATTATTTATATCCATCTCTATAACTCGCTTATGCTTGGTCTTACAAGAAAAATGCAAATAACTATTTTGTAGGAAATTTTATCAGCTTTAATTTTAGTAAAAAGATAAAAATTGATAGGAGTAACTGTTTTCGAGATATAAGCAAGAAACCAAAACACTGTTACCTTAATTAAGCGTTTGCATATAAGCAAATTTAGTACTATTAGTATTATTATTATTAATGTTATTGTTATTAATATGACGACTAAAGACGACTCTGAAACCTTTAGTGACTTTTATGTCTTTTCCTTTTTCCTCTACTAAAGTGTTAGACACAATTAAATTAGTTTAATTTCAGTTTTTCAAACATTATATTTTAAAGCAAATTTTTGTTAAATATTATTTATATCCAACTCTATAACTCGCTTATGGTTGGTCCTACAAGAAAAATGCAAATAACGATTTTGTTGGAAATTTTATCAGCTTTAATTTTGAAAGAAAGTTAAAAATTGATAGGAGTAACAGTTTTCGAGATATAAGCAAAAAACCAATAAGAAAACTGTAACTGTTACTGAACAAAAATGTAATTCAGTTTTCAATGTTTGAGACGAAGACGAAAATGCAGCATTTAAAATCGACTCTGAAGACTTCAGTGACTTTTATGTCACCTCCTTTTTCTTCTAATAAAGTATTGGACCCAATAAATTAAGTGTATTTTAAATCACAAAACATTTTCTGTTAAAGCACTTTTTTTTAAATATTAGTTATTTTCAAACTTATATCTCGCTTATGGTTAGTCCTACATGAAAAATGCAAATTACTATTTTGTAGGAAATTTTATCAGCTTTAATTTTAGTAAAAAAATAAAAATTGATAGGAGTAACTGTTTTCGAGATATAAGCAAGAAACCAAAAAACTGTTAACTTAATTAAGCGTTTGCATATAAGCAAATTTAGTACTATTAGTATTATTATTATTAATGTTATTGTTAATAATATGACGATTAAAGACGACTCTGAAACCTTTAGTGACTTTTATGTCTTCTTCTTTTTCCTCTACTAAAGTGTTAGACACAATTAATTTAGTTTAATTTCAGTATTTCAAACATTTTATTTTAAAGCAAATTTTTGTTAAATATTATTTATATCCATCTCTATAACTCGCTTATGCTTGGTCCTACAAGAAAAATGCAAATAACTATTTTGTAGGAAATTTTATAAGCTTTAATTTTAGTAAAAAAATAAAAATTGATAGGAGTAACTGTTTTCGAGAAATAAGCAAGAAACCAAAAAACTGTTACCTTAATAAAGCGCTTGCATATAAGCAAATTTAGTACTATTAGTATTATTATTATTAATGTTATTGTTATTAAAATGACGACTAAAAACGACTTTGATGACTTTGGTGACTTTTATGTCTTCTCCTTTTTCCTATACTAAAGTGTTAGACTCAATTAATTTAGTTTAATTTCGGTTTTTCAAACATTTTATTTTAAAGCAAATTTTTGTTGAAGATTATTTATATCCAACTCTATAACTCGCTTATGGTTGGTCTTACAAAAGAAATGCAAATAACTATTTTGTAGGAAATTTTATTAGCTTTAATTTTAGTAAAAAAAAAATTGATAGGAGTAACTTTTCGAGATATAAGCAAGAAACCAAAACACTGTTACCTTTATTAAGCGTTTGCATATAAGCAAATTTAGTACTATTAGTATTATTATCATTAATGTTATTGTTATTAATATGACGACTAAAGACGACTCTGAAACCTTTAGTGACTTTTATGTCTTTTTCTTTTTCCTCTACTAAAGTGTTAGACCCAATTAAATTAGTTTAATTTCAGTTTTTCAAACATTTTATTTTAAAGCAAATTTTTGTTAAATATTATTTATATCCAACTCTATAACTCGCTTATGGTTGGTCCTACATGAAAAATGCAAATAACGATTTTGTAGGAAATTTTATCAGCTTTAATTTTGAAATAAAGATAAAAATTGATAAGAGTAACAGTTTTCGAGATATAAGCAAAAAACCAATAAGAAAACTGTAACTGTTACTGAACAAAAATGTAATTCAGTTTTCAATGTTTGAGACGAAAACGAAAATGCAGCATTTAAAATCGACTCTGAAGACTTCAGTGACTTTTATGTCACCTCCTTTTTCTTCTAATAAACTATTGGACCCAATAAATTAAGTGTATTTTAAATCCCAAGACATTTTCTGTTAAAACACTTTTTTTTTAAATATTAATTATTTTCAAACTTATATCTCGCTTATGGTTAGTCCTACATGAAAAATGCAAATTACTATTTTGTAGGAAATTTTATCAGCTTTAATTTTAGTAAAAAGATAAAATTTGATAGGAGTAACTGTTTTCGAGATATAAGCAAGAAACCAAAAAACTGTTACCTTAATTAAGCGCTTGCATATAAGCAAATTTAGTACTAAAAACAACTCTGAAGACTTTATGTCTTCTCTCTTTTCCTCTACTAAAGTGTTAGACCCAATTAATTTAGTTTAATATCGGTTTTTCAAACATTTTATTTTAAAGCAAATTTTTGTTAAAGATTATTTATATCCAACTCTATAACTCGCTTATGGTTGGTCCTACAAGAAAAATGCAAATAACGATTTTGTTAGAAATTTTATCAGCTTTAATTTTGAAAGAAAGATAAAAATTGATAGGAGTAACAGTTTTTGAGATATAAGCAAAAAACCAATAAGAAAACTGTAACTGTTACTGAACAAAAATGTAATTCAGTTTTCAATGTTTGAGACGAAGACGAAAATGCAGCTTTTAAAATCGACTCTGAAGACTTCAGTGACTTTTATGTCACCTCCTTTTTCTTCTAATAATCTAAGCCATTTTATAGTTTTTAATATTTAACAAATATTTGCTTTAAAATAAAATGTTTGAAAAACTGAAATTAAACTAAATTAATTGTGTCTAACACTTTAGTAGAGGAAAAAGGAGGAGACATAGAAGTCACTAAAGTCTTAGAGTTGTCTTTAGTCGTCATATTAATAACAATAACATTTATAATAACAATACTAGTAGTACTAAATTTGCTTATATGCAAGCGCTTAATTAAGGTAACAGTTTTTTTGTTTTTTGCTTATATCTCGAAAACAGTTACTCCTATCAATTTTTACTTTTTCACCAAAATTAAAGATGATAAAATTTCCTACAAAATAGTTATTTGCATTTTTCATGTAGAACTAACCATAAGCGAGATATAAGTTTGAAAATAATTAATAATTAAAAAAAAGTGTTTTAACAGAAAATGTCTTGTGATTTAAAATACACTTAATTTATTGGGTTTAATACTTTATTAGAAGAAAAAGGAGGTGACATAAAAGTCACTGAAGTCTTTAGAGTCGTTTTTAAATGCTGCATTTTTGTCTTCGTCTCAAACATTGAAAACTGAATTACATTTTTGTTCAGTAACAGTTACAGTTTTTTTATTGGTTTTTTGCTTATATCTCGAAAACAGTTACTCCTATCAAATTTTATCTTTTTTTCAAAATTAAAGCTGATAAAATTTCCAACAAAATAGTTATTTGCATTTTTCTTGTAGGACCAAGCATAAGCGAGTTATAGAGATGGATATAAATAATATTTAACAAAAATTTGCTTTAAAATAAAATGTTTGAAATACTGAAATTAAACTAAATTAATTGTGTCTAACACTTTAGTAGAGGAAAAAGAAGAAGACATAAAAGTCACTAAAGGTTTCAGAGTCGTCTTTAATCGTCATATTAATAACAATAACATTAATAATAATAATACTAATAGTACTAAATTTGCTTATATGCAAACGCTTAATTAAGTTAACAGTTTTTTGGTTTCTTGCTTATATCTCGAAAACAGTTACTCCTATCAATTTTTATCTTTTACTAAAATTAAAGCTGATAAAATTTCCTACAAAATAGTAATTTGCATTTTTCATGTAGGACTAACCATAAGCGAGATATAAGTTTGAAAATAACTAATATTTAAAAAAAAGTGCTTTAACAGAAAATGTCTTGTGATTTAAAATACACTTAATTTATTGGGTCCAATACTTTATTAGAAGAAAAAGGAGGTGACATAAAAGTCACTGAAGTCTTCAGAGTCGATTTTAAATGCTGCATTTTCGTCTTCGTCTCAAACATTGAAAACTGAATTACATTTTTGTTCAGTAACAGTTACAGTTTTCTTATTGGTTTTTTGCTTATATCTTGAAAACTGTTACTCCTATCAATTTTTATCTTTCTTTCAAAATTAAAGCTGATAAAATTTCCTACAAAATCGTTGTTAGCATTTTTCTTGTAGGACCAACCATAAGCGAGTTATAGAGTTGGATATAAATAATATTTAACAAAAATTTGCTTTAAAATAAAATGTTTGAAAAACTTAAATTAAACTAGTTTAATTGTGTCTACTACTTTAGTAGAGGAAAAAGAAAAAGACATAAAAGTCACTAAAGGTTTCAGAGTCGTTTTTAGTCGTCATATTAATAACAATAACATTAATAATAATAATATTAATAGTACTAAATTTGCTTATATGCAAACGCTTAATTAAGGTAACTGTGTTTTGGTTTCTTGCTTATATCTCGAAAACAGTTACTCCTATCAATTTTTATCTTATACTAAATTTAAAGCTGATAAAATTTTGTACAAAATAGTTATTTGCATTTTTCTTGTAGGACCAAGCATAAGCGAGTTATAGAGATGGATATAAATAATATTTAACAAAAATTTGCTTTAAAATAAAATGTTTGAAATACTGAAATTAAACTAAATTAATTGTGTCTAACACTTTAGTATAGGAAAAAGGAGAAGACATAAAAGTCACCAAAGTCTTTAGAGTTTTTTTTAGTCGTCATTTTAATAACAATAACATTAATAATAATAATACTAATAGTACTAAATTTGCTTATATGCAAGCGCTTTATTAAGGTAACAGTTTTTTGGTTTTTTGCTTATATCTCGAAAACAGTTACTCCTATCAATTTTTATCTTTTTACTAAAATTAAAGCTGATAAAATTTCCTACAAAATAGTTATTTGCATTTTTCTTGTAGGACCAAGCATAAGCGAGTTATAGAGATGGATATAAATAATATTTAACAAAAATTTGCTTTAAAATAAAATGTTTGAAATACTGAAATTAAACTAAATTAATTGTGTCTAACACTTTAGTAGAGGAAAAAGAAAAAGACATAAAAGTCACTAAAGGTTTCAGAGTCGTCTTTAGTCGTCATATTAATAACAATATCATTAATAATAATAATACTAATAGTACTAAATTTGCTTATATGCAAACGCTTAATTAAGGTAACAGTGTTTTGGTTTCTTGCTTATATCTCGAAAACAGTTACTCCTATCAATTTTTATCTTTTAACTAAAATTAAAGCTGATAAAATTTCCTACAAAATAGTTATTTGCATTTTTTTTGTAAGACCAACCATAAGCGAGTTATAGAGTTGGATATAAATAATCTTCAACAAAAATTTGCTTTAAAATAAAATGTTTGAAAAACCGAAATTAAACTAAATTAATTGAGTCTAACACTTTAGTATAGAAAAAAGGAGAAGACATAAAAGTCACCAAAGTCTTTAGAGTCTTTTTTAGTCGTCATTTTAATAACAATAACATTAATAATAATAATACTAATAGTACTAAATTTGCTTATATGAAAGCGCTTTATTAAGGTAACAGTTTTTTGGTTTTTTGCTTATATCTCGAAAACAGTTACTCCTATTAATTTTTATCTTTTTACTAAAATTAAAGCTGATAAAATTTCCGACAAAATAGTTATTTGCATTTTTTTGTAGGACCAAGCATAAGCGAGTTATAGAGATGGATATAAATAATATTTAACAAAAATTTGCTTTAAAATAAAATGTTTGAAATACTGAAATTAAACTAAATTAATTGTGTCTAACACTTTAGTAGAGGAAAAAGAAAAAGACATAAAAGTCACTAAAGGTTTTAGAGTCGTCTTTAGTCGTCATATTAATAACAATAACATTAATAATAATAATACTAATAGTACTAAATTTGCTTATATGCAAGCGCTTAATTAAGGTAACAGTTTCTTGCTTATATCTCGAAAACAGTTACTCCTATCAATTTTTATCTTTTTACTAAAATTAAAGCTTATAAAATTTCCTACAAAATAGTTATTTGCATTTTTTATGTAGAACTAACCATAAGCGAGATATAAGTTTGAAAATAATTAATATTTAAAGAAAAAGTGCTTTAACAGAAAATGTCTTGTGATTTAAAATACACTTAATTTAATGGGTCGAATACTTTATTAGAAGAAAAAGGAGGTGACATAAAAGTCACCAAAGTTTTCAGAGTTGTTTTTAGTACTCAATTTGCTTATATGTAAGCCCTTAATTAAGGTAACAGTTTTTTGGTTTCATGCTTATATCTCGAAAACAGTTACTCCTATCAATTTTTATCTTTTCACTAAAATTAAAGCTGATAAAATTTCCTACAAAATAGTTATTTGCATTTTTTATGTAGGACTAACCATAAGCGAGATATAAGTTTGTAAATAATTAATATTTAAAAAAAAAATGCTTTAACAGAAAATGTCTTGTGATTTAAAATACACTTAATTTAATGGGTCCAATACTTTATTAGAAGAAAAAAAAGGTGACATAAAAGTCACTGAAGTTTTCAGAGTTGTTTTTAAATGCTGCATTTTCGTCTTAGTCTCAAATATTGAAAACTGAATTACATTTTTGTTCAGTAACAGTTACAGTTTTCTTATTGGTTTTTTGCTTATATCTCGAAACCAGTTACTTCTATCAATTTTTACCTTTTTTTCAAAATTAAAGCTGATAAAATTTCCTACAAAATAGTTTATTGCATTTTTTTTGTAAGACCAACCATAAGCGAGTGATAGAGTTGGATATAGATAATCTTTAACAAAAATTTGCTTTAAAATAAAATGTTTGATAATCCGAAATTAAACTAAATTAATTAAAACTAACACTTTAGTAGAGAAAAAAGAAAAAAAAATAAAAGTCACCAAAATCTTGAGAGTCGTTTTTAGTCGTCATATTAATAACAATAACATTAATAATAATAATACTAATATTACTAAATTTGCTTATATGCAAGCGCTTAATTAAGGCAACAGTTTCTTGCTTATATCTCGAAAACAGTTACTCCTATCAATTTTTATCGTTTTACAAAAATTAAAGCTGATAAAATTTCCTACAAAATAGTTATTTGCATTTTTTATGTAGGACTAACCATAAGCGAGATTTAAGTTTGAAAATAATTAATATTTAAAAAAAAAGTGTTTGACAGAAAATGTCGTCTGATTTATAATACACTTAATTTATTGGGTCCAATACTTTATTAGAAGAAAAGGGAGGTGACATAAAAGTCACTAAAGTTTTAAGAGTCGTTTTTAAATGCTGCATTTTCGTCTTCGTCTCAAACAATGAAAACTGAATTACATTTTTGTTCAGTAACTGTAACAGTTTTCACTTTGGTTTTTTGCTTATATCTCGAAAACAATTACTCTTATCAATTTTTATCTTTCTTTCAAAATTAAAGCTGATAACATTTGCTACAAAATAGTTATCTGCATTTTTCTTGTAGGACCAACCATAAGCGAGTTATAAAGTTGGATATAAATAATATTTAACAAAAACTTGCTTAAAAATAAAATGTTTGAAATACTGAAATTAAACTAAATTAATTGTGTCTAACACTTTAGTAGAGAAAAAAGAAAAAGACATAAAAGTCACCAAAGTCTTCAGAATCGTTTTTAGTCGTCATATTAATAACAATAACATTAATAATAATAATACTAATAGTACTAAATCTGCTTATATGCAAGCGCTTTAATAAGGTAACAGTTTTTTGGTTTCTTGCTTATATCTCGAAAACAGTTACTCCTATCAATTTTTATCTTTTTACTAAAATTCAAGCTGATAAAATTTCCTACAAAATAGTTATTTGCATTTTTCTTGTAGGACCAACCATAAACGAGTTATAGAGTTGGATATAAATAATATTTAACAAAAATTTGCTTTAAAATAAAATGTTTGAAAAACTGAAATTAAACTAATTTAATTGTGTCTAACACTTTAGTAGAGGAAAAAGGAAAAGACATAAAAGTCACTAAAGGTTTCAGAGTTGTCTTTAGTTGTCATATTAATAACAATAACATTAATAATAATAATACTAATAGTACTAAATTTGCTTATATGCAAACGCTTAATTAAGGTAACAGTGTTTTGGTTTCTTGCTTATATCTCGAAAACAGTTACTCCTATCAATTTTTATCTTTTTACTAAAATTCAAGCTGATAAAATTTCCTACAAAATAGTTATTTGCATTTTTCATGTAGGACTAACCATAAGCGAGATATATGATTGAAAATAATTAATATTTAAAAAAAAAGTGCTTTAACAGAAAATGTCTTGTGATTTAAAATACACTTAATTTATTGGGTCCAATACTTTATTAGAAGAAAAAGGAAGTGACATAAAAGTCACTGAAGTCTTCAGAGTCGTTTTTAAATGCTGCAGTTTCGTCTTCGTCTCAAACATTGAAAACTGAATTATATTTTTGTTCTGAAACGGTAACAGTTTTTACATTGGTTTTTTACTTATATCTCGAAAACAGTTACTCCTATCAATTTTTATCTTTCTTTCAAAATTAAAGCTGATAACATTTCCTACAAAATAGTTATTTGCATTTTTCTTGTAGGACCAACCATAAGCGAGTTATAAAGTTGGATATAAATAATATTTAACAAAAACTTGCTTAAAAATAAAATGTTTGAAATACTGAAATTAAACTAAATTAATTGTGTCTAACACTTTAGTAGAGAAAAAAGAAAAAGACATAAAAATCACCAAAGTCTTCAAAATCGTTTTTAGTCGTCATATTAATAACAATAACATAAATAATGATAATACTAATAGTACTAAATCTGCTTATATGCAAGCGCTTTATTAAGGTAACAGTTTTTTGGTTTCTTGCTTATATCTCGAAAACAGTTACTCCTATGAATTTTTGTCTTTTTTTCAAAATTAAAGCTGATAAAATTTCCTACAAAATAGTTATTTGCATTTTTCTTGTAGGACCAACCATAAGCGAGTTATAGAGTTGGATATAAATACTTTTTAACAAAAATTTGCTTTAAAATAAAATGTTTGAAAAACTGAAATTAAACTAATTTAATTGTGTCTAACACTTTAGTAGAGGAAAAAGGAAAAGACATAAAAGTCACTAAAGGTTTTAGAGTTGTCTTTAGTTGTCATATTAATAACAATAACATTAATAATAATAATACTAATAGTACTAAATTTGCTTATATGCAAACGCTTAATTAAGGTAACAGTGTTTTGGTTTCTTGCTTATATCTCGAAAACAGTTACTCCTATCAATTTTTATCTTTTTACTAAAATTCAAGCTGATAAAATTTCCTATAAAATAGTTATTTGCATTTTTCATGTAGGACTAACCATAAGCGAGATATATGATTGAAAATAATTAATATTTAAAAAAAAAGTGCTTTAACAGAAAATGTCTTGTGATTTAAAATACACTTAATTTATTGGGTCCAATACTTTATTAGAAGAAAAAGGAAGTCACATAAAAGTCACTGAAGTCTTCAGAGTCGTTTTTAAATGCTGCAGTTTCGTCTTCGTCTCAAACATTGAAAACTGAATTACATTTTTGTTCTGAAACGGTAACAGTTTTTACATTGGTTTTTTACTTATATCTCGAAAACAGTTACTCCTATCAATTTTTATCTTTCTTTCAAAATTAAAGCTGATAACATTTCCTACAAAATAGTTATTTGCATTTTTCTTGGAGGACCAACCATAAGCGAGTTATAAAGTTGGATATAAATAATATTTAACAAAAACTTGCTTAAAAATAAAATGTTTGAAATACTGAAATTAAACTAAATTAATTGTGTCTAACACTTTAGTAGAGAAAAAAGAAAAAGACATAAAAATCACCAAAGTCTTCAAAATCGTTTTTAGTCGTCATATTAATAACAATAACATAAATAATGATAATACTAATAGTACTAAATCTGCTTATATGCAAGCGCTTTATTAAGGTAACAGTTTTTTGGTTTCTTGCTTATATCTCGAAAACAGTTACTCCTATGAATTTTTGTCTTTTTTTCAAAATTAAAGCTGATAAAATTTCCTACAAAATAGTTATTTGCATTTTTCTTGTAGGACCAACCATAAGCGAGTTATAGAGTTGGATATAAATACTTTTTAACAAAAATTTGCTTTAAAATAAAATGTTTGAAAAACTGAAATTAAACTAATTTAATTGTGTCTAACACTTTAGTAGAGGAAAAAGGAAAAGACATAAAAGTCACTAAAGGTTTTAGAGTTGTCTTTAGTTGTCATATTAATAACAATAACATTAATAATAATAATACTAATAGTACTAAATTTGCTTATATGCAAACGCTTAATTAAGGTAACAGTGTTTTGGTTTCTTGCTTATATCTCGAAAACAGTTACTCCTATCAATTTTTATCTTTTTACTAAAATTCAAGCTGATAAAATTTCCTATAAAATAGTTATTTGCATTTTTCATGTAGGACTAACCATAAGCGAGATATATGATTGAAAATAATTAATATTTAAAAAAAAAGTGCTTTAACAGAAAATGTCTTGTGATTTAAAATACACTTAATTTATTGGGTCCAATACTTTATTAGAAGAAAAAGGAAGTCACATAAAAGTCACTGAAGTCTTCAGAGTCGTTTTTAAATGCTGCAGTTTCGTCTTCGTCTCAAACATTGAAAACTGAATTACATTTTTGTTCTGAAACGGTAACAGTTTTTACATTGGTTTTTTACTTATATCTCGAAAACAGTTACTCCTATCAATTTTTATCTTTCTTTCAAAATTAAAGCTGATAACATTTCCTACAAAATAGTTATTTGCATTTTTCTTGGAGGACCAACCATAAGCGAGTTATAAAGTTGGATATAAATAATATTTAACAAAAACTTGCTTAAAAATAAAATGTTTGAAATACTGAAATTAAACTAAATTAATTGTGTCTAACACTTTAGTAGAGAAAAAAGAAAAAGACATAAAAATCACCAAAGTCTTCAAAATCGTTTTTAGTCGTCATATTAATAACAATAACATAAATAATGATAATACTAATAGTACTAAATCTGCTTATATGCAAGCGCTTTATTAAGGTAACAGTTTTTTGGTTTCTTGCTTATATCTCGAAAACAGTTACTCCTATCAATTTTTATCTTTTTACTAAAATTCAAGCTGATAAAATTTCCTACAAAATAGTTATTTGCATTTTTCATGTAGGACTAACCATAAGCGAGATATAAGTTTGAAAATAATTAATATTTAAAAAAAAAGTGCTTTAACAGAAAATGTCTTGTGATTTAAAATACACTTAATTTATTAGGTCCAATACTTTATTAGAAGAAAAAGGGGGTGACATATAAGTCACTGAAGTCTTCAGAGTCGATTGTAAATGCTGCATTTTCGTCTTCGTCTCAAACATTGAAAACTGAATTACATTTTTGTTCTGAAACGGTAACAGTTTTCACTTTGGTTTTTTGCTTATATCTCGAAAACAATTACACCTATCAGTTTTTATTTTTTTTTTCAAAATAAAGCTGATAAAATTTCCTACAAAATAGTTATTTGCATTTTTCTTGTAGGACCAACCATCAGCGAGTTATAAAGTTGGATATAAATAATATTTAACAAAAACTTGCTTAAAAATTAAATGTTTGAAATACTGAAATTAAACTAAATTAATTGTGTCTAACACTTTAGTAGAGAAAAAAGAAAAAGACATAAAAGTTACCAAAGTCTTCAGAATCGTTTTTAGTCGTCATATTAATAACAATAACATTAATAATAATAATACTATTATTATTATTATTATTATTATTATTATTAATGTTATTGTTATTAATATGACGACTAAAAACGATTCTGAAGACTTTGGTAACTTTTATGTCTTTTTCTTTTTTCTCTACTAAAGTGTTAGACACAATTAATTTAGTTTAATTTCAGTATTTCAAACATTTAATTTTTAAGCAAGTTTTTGTTAAATATTATTTATATCCAACTTTATAACTCGCTTATGGTTGGTCCTACAAGAAAAATGCAAATAACTATTTTTTAGGAAATTTTATCAGCTTTATTTAAAAAAATAAATAAAAACTGATAGGAGTAATTGTTTTCGAGATATAAGCAAAAAACCAAAGTGAAAACTGTTACCGTTTCAGAACAAAAATGTAATTCAGTTTTCAATGTTTGAGACGAAGACGAAAATGCAGCATTTACAATCGACTCTGAAGACTTCAGTGACTTATATGTCACCCCCTTTTTTTTCTAATAAAGTATTGGACCTAATAAATTAAGTGTATTTTAAATCACAAGACATTTTCTGTTAAAGCACTTTTTTTTTAAATATTAATTATTTTCAAACTTATATCTCGCTTATGGTTAGTCCTACATGAAAAATGCAAATAACTATTTTGTAGGAAATTTTATCAGCTTGAATTTTAGTAAAAAGATAAAAATTGATAGGAGTAACTGTTTTCGAGATATAAGCAAGAAACCAAAACACTGTTACCTTAATTAAGCGTTTGCATATAAGCAAATTTAGTACTATTAGTATTATTATTATTAATGTTATTGTTATTAATATGACAACTAAAGACAACTCTGAAACCTTTAGTGACTTTTATGTCTTTTCCTTTTTCCTCTACTAAAGTGTTAGACACAGTTAAATTAGTTTAATTTCAGTTTTTCAAACATTTTATTTTAAAGCAAATTTTTGTTATATATCATTTATATCCAACTCTATAACTCGCTTATGGTTGGTCCTACAAGAAAAATGCAGATAACTATTTTGTAGAATATTTTATCAGCTTTAATTTTGAAAGAAAGACAAAATTTCATAGGAGTAACTGTTTTCGAGATATAAGCAAGAAACCAAAAAACTGTTACCTTAATAAAGCGCTTGCATATAAGCAGATTTAGTACTGTTAGTATTATTATTATTAATGTTATTGTTATTAATATGACGACTAAAAACGATTCTGAAGACTTTGGTGACTTTTATGTCTTTTTCTTTTTTCTCTACTAAAGTGTTAGACACAATTAATTTAGTTTAATTTCAGTATTTCAAACATTTTATTTTTAAGCAAGTTTTTGTTAAATATTATTTATATCCAACTTTATAACTCGCTTATGGTTGGTCCTACAAGAAAAATGCAAATAACTATTTTGTAGGAAATGTTATCAGCTTTAATTTTGAAAGAAAGATAAAAATTGATAGGAGTAACTGTTTTCGAGATATAAGCAAAAAACCAAAGTAAAAACTGTTACCGTTTCAGAACAAAAATGTAATTCAGTTTTCAATGTTTGAGACGAAGACGAAAATGCAGCATTTAAAATCGACTCTGAAAACTTTAGTGACTTATATGCCATCCCCTTTTTTTTCTAATAAAGTATTGGACCTAATAAATTAAGTGTATTTTAAATCACAAGACATTTTCTGTTAAAGCACTTCTTTTTTAAATATTAATTATTTTCAATCTTATATCTGGCTTATGGTTAGTCCTACATAAAAAATGCAAATAACTATTTTGTAGGAAATTTTATCAGCTTGAATTTTAGTAAAAAGATAAAAATTGATAGGAGTAACTGTTTTCGAGATATGAGCAAGAAACCAAAACACTGTTACCTTAATTAAGCGTTTGCATATAAGCAAATTTAGTACTATTAGTATTATTATTATTAATGTTATTGTTATTAATATGACGATTAAAGACAACTTTGAAACCTTTAGTGACTTTTATGTCTTCTTCTTTTTCCACTACTAAAGTGTTAGAAACAATTAAATTAGTTTAATTTCAGTTTTTCAAACATTTTATTTTAAAGCAAATTTTTGTTAAATATTATTTATATCCAACTCTATAACTCGCTTATGGTTGGTCCTACAAGAAAAATGCAAATAATTATTTTGTAGGAAATTTTATCAGCTTTAATTTTGGAAGAAAGATAAAAATTGATAGGAGTAACTGTTTTCGAGATATAAGCAAAAAACCAATAAGAAAACTGTGACTGTTACTGAACAAAAATGTAATTCGGTTTTCAATGTTTGAGACGAAGACGAAACTGCACCATTTAAAAACGACTCTGAAGACTTCAGTGACTTTTATGTCACTTCCTTTTTCTTCTAATAAAGTATTGGACCCAATAAATTAAGTGTATTTTAAATCACAAGACATTTTCTGTTAAAGCACTTTTTTTTTAAATATTAATTATTTTCAATCATATATCTCGCTTATGGTTAGTCCTACATGAAAAATGCAAATAACTATTTTGTAGGAAATTTTATCAGCTTGAATTTTAGTAAAAAAATAAAAATTGATAGGAGTAACTGTTTTCGAGATATAAGCAAGAAACCAAAACACTGTTACCTTAATTAAGCGTTTGCATATAAGCAAATTTAGTACTATTAGTATTATTATTATTAATGTTATTGTTATTAATATGACAACTAAAGACAACTTTGAAACCTTTAGTGACTTTTATGTCTTTTCCTTTTTTCTCTACTAAAGTGTTAGACACAGTTAAATTAGTTTAATTTCAGTTTTTCAAACATTTTATTTTAAAGCAAATTTTTGTTAAATATTATTTATATCCAACTCTATAACTCGCTTATGGTTGGTCCTACAAGAAAAATGCAAATAACTATTCTGTAGAATATTTTATCAGCTTTAATTTTGAAAGAAAGACAAAAATTCATAGGAGTAACTGTTTTCGAGATATAAGCAAGAAACCAAAAAACTGTTACCTTAATAAAGCGCTTGCATATAAGCAGATTTAGTACTATTAGTATTATTATTATTAATGTTATTGTTATTAATATGACGACTAAAAACGATTCTGAAGACTTTGGTGACATTTATGTCCTTTTTTTTTTCTCTACTAAAGTGTTAGACACAATTAATTTAGTTTAATTTCAGTATTTCAAACATTTTATTTTTAAGCAAGTTTTTGTTAAATATTATATATATCCAACTTTATAACTCGCTTATGGTTGGTCCTACAAGAAAAATGCAAATAACTATTTTGTAGGAAATGTTATCAGCTTTAATTTTGAAAGAAAGATAAAAATTGATAGGAGTAACTGTTTTCGAGATATAAGCAAAAAACCAAAGTAAAAACTGTTACCGTTTCAGAACAAAAATGTAATTCAGTTTTCAATGTTTGAGACGAAGACGAAAATGCAGCATTTAAAATCGACTCTGAAGACTTCAGTGACTTATATGTCACCCCCTTTTTTTCTAATAAAGTATTGGACCTAATAAATTAAGTGTATTTTAAATCACAAGACATTTTCTGTTAAAGCACTTCTTTTTTAAATATTAATTATTTTCAATCTTATATCTCGCTTATGGTTAGTCCTACATAAAAAATGCAAATAATTATTTTGTAGGAAATTTTATCAGCTTGAATTTTAGTAAAAAGATAAAAGTTGATAGGAGTAACTGTTTTCGGGATATGAGCAAGAAACCAAAACACTGTTACCTTAATTAAGCGTTTGCATATAAGCAAATTTAGTACTATTAGTATTGTTATTATTAATGTTATTGTTATTAATATGACGATTAAAGACAACTTTAAAACTTTTAGTGACTTTTATGTCTTCTTCTTTTTCCTCTACTAAAGTGTTAGACACAGTTAAATTAGTTTAATTTCAGTTTTTCAAACATTTTATTTTAAAGCAAATTTTTGTTAAATATTATTTATATCCAACTCTATAACTCGCTTATGGTTGGTCCTACAAGAAAAATGCAAATAACTGTTTTGTAGAATATTTTATCAGCTTTAATTTTGAAAGAAAGACAAAAATTCATAGGAGTAACTGTTTTCGAGATATAAGCAAGAAACCAAAAAACTGTTACCTTAATAAAGCGCTTGCATATAAGCAAATTTAGTACAATTAGTATTATTATTATTAATGTTATTGTTATTAATATGACGATTAAAGACAACTTTGAAACCTTTAGTGACTTTTATGTCTTCTTCTTTTTCCTCTACTAAAGTGTTAGACACAATTAAATTAGTTTAATTTCAGTTTTTCAAACATTTTATTTTAAAGCAAATTTTTGTTAAATATTATTTATATCCAACTCTATAACTCGCTTATGGTTGGTCCTACAAGAAAAATGCAAATAACTATTTTGTAGGAAATTTTATCAGCTTTAATTTTGACAGAAAGATAAAAATTGATAGGAGTAACTGTTTTCGAGATATAAGCAAAAAACCAATAAGAAAACTGTGACTGTTACTGAACAAAAATGTAATTCAGTTTTCAATGTTTGAGACGAAGACGAAACTGCAGCATTTAAAAACGACTCTGAAGACTTCAGTGACTTTTATGTCACTTCCTTTTTCTTCTAATAAAGTATTGGACCCAATAAATTAAGTGTATTTTAAATCACAAGACATTTTCTGTTAAAGCACTTTTTTTTTAAATATTAATTATTTTCAATCATATATCTCGCTTATGGTTAGTCCTACATGAAAAATGCAAATAACTATTTTGTAGGAAATTTTATCAGCTTGAATTTTAGTAAAAAGATAAAAATTGATAGGAGTAACTGTTTTCGAGATATAAGCAAGAAACCAAAACACTGTTACCTTAATTAAGCGTTTGCATATAAGCAAATTTAGTACTATTAGTATTATTATTATTAATGTTATTGTTATTAATATGACAACTAAAGACAACTCTGAAACCTTTAGTGACTTTTATGTCTTTTCCTTTTTCCTCTACTAAAGTGTTAGACACAATTAAATTAGTTTAATTTCAGTTTTTCAAACATTTTATTTTAAAGCAAATTTTTGTTAAATATTATTTATATCCAACTCTATAACTCGTTTATGGTTGGTCCTACAAGAAAAATGCAAATAACTATTTTGTAGGAAATTTTATCAGCTTGAATTTTAGTAAAAAGATAAAAATTGATAGGAGTAACTGTTTTCGAGATATAAGCAAGAAACCAAAACACTGTTACCTTAATTAAGCGTTTGCATATAAGCAAATTTAGTACTATTAGTATTATTATTATTAATGTTATTGTTATTAATATGACAACTAAAGACAACTCTGAAACCTTTAGTGACTTTTATGTCTTTTCCTTTTTCCTCTACTAAAGTGTTAGACACAATTAAATTAGTTTAATTTCAGTTTTTCAAACATTTTATTTTAAAGCAAATTTTTGTTAAATATTATTTATATCCAACTCTATAACTCGCTTATGGTTGGTCCTACAAGAAAAATGCAAATAACTATTTTGTAGAATATTTTATCAGCTTTAATTTTGAAAGAAAGACAAAAATTCATAGGAGTAACTGTTTTCGAGATATAAGCAAGAAACCAAGAAACTGTTACCTTAATAAAGCGCTTGCATATAAGCAGATTTAGTACTATTAGTATTATTATTATTAATGTTATTGTTATTAATATGACGACTAAAAACGATTTTGAAGACTTTGGTGACTTTTAGGTCTTTTTCTTTTTTCTCTACTAAAGTGTTAGACACAATTAATTTAGTTTAATTTCAGTATTTCAAACATTTTATTTTTAAGCAAGTTTTTGTTAAATATTATTTATATCCAACTTTATAACTCGCTTATGGTTGGTCCTACAAGAAAAATGCAAATAACTATTTTGTAGAAAATGTTATCAGCTTTAATTTTGAAAGAAAGATAAAAATTGATAGGAGTAACTGTTTTCGAGATATAAGCAAAAAACCAAAGTAAAAACTGTTACCGTTTCAGAACAAAAATGTAATTCAGTTTTCAATGTTTGAGACGAAGACGAAAATGCAGCATTTAAAATCGACTCTGAAGACTTCAGTGACTTATATGTCACCCCCTTTTTTTTTAATAAAGTATTGGACCTAATAAATTAAGTGTATTTTAAATCACAAGACATTTTCTGTTAAAGCACTTCTTTTTTTAATATTAATTATTTTCAATCTTATATCTCGCTTATGGTTAGTCCTACACAAAAAATGCCAATAACTATTTTGTAGGAAATTTTATCAGCTTGAATTTTAGTAAAAAGATAAAAATTGATAGGAGTAACTGTTTTCGAGATATGAGCAAGAAACCAAAACACTGTTACCTTAATTAAGCGTTTGCATATAAGCAAATTTAGTACTATTAGTATTATTATTATTAATGTTATTGTTATTAATATGACGATTAAAGACAACTTTGAAACCTTTAGTGACTTTTATGTCTTCTTCTTTTTCCTCTACTAAAGTGTTAGACACAATTAAATTAGTTTAATTTCAGTTTTTCAAACATTTTATTTTAAAGCAAATTTTTGTTAAATATTATTTATATCCAACTCTATAACTCGCTTATGGTTTGTCCTACAAGAAAAATGCAAATAACTATTTTGTAGGAAATTTTATCAGCTTTAATTTTGAAAGAATGATAAAAATTGATAAGAGTAACTGTTTTCGAGATATAAGCAAAAAACCAATAAGAAAACTGTGACTGTTACTGAACAAAAATGTAATTCGGTTTTCAATGTTTGAGACGAAGACGAAACTGCAGCATTTAAAAACGACTCTGAAGACTTCAGTGACTTTTATGTCACTTCCTTTTTCTTCTAATAAAGTATTGGACCCAATAAATTAAGTGTATTTTAAATCACAAGACATTTTCTGTTAAAGCACTTTTTTTTAAAATATTAATTATTTTCAATCATATATCTCGCTTATGGTTAGTCCTACATGAAAAATGCAAATAACTATTTTGTAGGAAATTTTATCAGCTTGAATTTTAGTAAAAAGATAAAAATTGATAGGAGTAACTGTTTTCGAGATATAAGCAAGAAACCAAAACACTGTTACCTTAATTAAGCGTTTGCATATAAGCAAATTTAGTACTATTAGTATTATTATTATTAATGTTATTGTTATTAATATGACAACTAAAGACAACTCTGAAACCTTTAGTGACTTTTATGTCTTTTCCTTTTTTCTCTACTAAAGTGTTAGACACAGTTAAATTAGTTTAATTTCAGTTTTTCAAACATTTTATTTTAAAGCAAATTTTTGTTAAATATTATTTATATCCAACTCCATAACTCGCTTATGGTTGGTCCTACAAGAAAAATGCAAATAACTATTTTGTAGAATATTTTATCAGCTTTAATTTTGAAAGAAAGACAAAAATTCATAGGAGTAACTGTTTTCGAGATATAAGCAAGAAACCAAAAAACTGTTACCTTAATAAAGCGCTTGCATATAAGCAGATTTAGTACTATTAGTATTATTATTATTAATGTTATTGTTATTAATATGACGACTAAAAACGATTCTGAAGACTTTGGTGACTTTTATGTCTTTTTCTTTTTTCTCTACTAAAGTGTTAGACACAATTAATTTAGTTTAATTTCAGTATTTCAAACATTTTATTCTTAAGCAAGTTTTTGTTAAATATTATTTATATCCAACTTTATAACTCGCTTATGGTTGGTCCTACAAGAAAAATGCAAATAACTATTTTGTAGGAAATGTTATCAGCTTTAATTTTGAAAGAAAGATAAAAATTGATAGGAGTAACTGTTTTCGAGATATAAGCAAAAAACCAAAGTAAAAACTGTTACCGTTTCAGAACAAAAATGTAATTCAGTTTTCAATGTTTGAGACGAAGACGAAAATGCAGCATTTAAAATCGACTCTGAAGACTTCAGTGACTTATATGTCACCCCCTTTTTTTTTTTAATAAAGTATTGAACCTAATAAATTAAATGTATTTTAAATCACAAGACATTTTCTGTTAAAGCACTTCTTTTTTAAATATTAATTATTTTCAATCTTATATCTCGCTTATGGTTAGTCCTACATAAAAAATGCAAATAACTATTTTGTAGGAAATTTTATCAGCTTGAATTTCAGTAAAAAAATTAAAATTGATAGGAGTAACTGTTTTCGAGATATGAGCAAGAAACCAAAACACTGTTACCTTAATTAAGCGTTTGCATATAAGCAAATTTAGTACTATTAGTATTATTATTATTAATGTTATTGTTATTAATATGACGATTAAAGACAACTTTGAAACCTTTAGTGACTTTTATG